>NC_067473.1:42956124-43256124 GCF_947179515.1 Apodemus sylvaticus | reverse complement strand
CAGAGGATCCCAGAGTTTGAGGGCAGCTTGGTCTACAGAGAAGATGCAGGAGAAGCAGAGCAACACAGAGAAGCCCTGTCTCAGAAAAAGGAAAAAAGGAAAGAAAGAAGAAAGGAAGGAAGGAAGGAAGGAAGGAAGGAAGGAAGGAAGGAAGGAAGGAAGGAAGGAAGGAAGGAAGGAAGGAAGGAAGGAGGGAGGGAGGGAGGGAAGAAAGAAGAAAGGAAGAAAGAAGAAAGAAGAAAGAAGAAAGGAAGAAAGGAGACAGAGAGAGAGAGAGAGAGAGAGAGAGAGTGAGAGAGAGAGAGAGAGAGAGAGAGAAGGAGGGAGCAAGAGAGAGAGTAAGAAAACAAAGACAGACCACTGATTTTTAAGTTGCCTGAAGCCAGTGATACATCAATCACTTGTCCTAAAGTATATGATCTCATACTAATTATTGTTCCATAGCAACAGATTTACAAGTTCTGTTTACTCCTGCATTATGGAACTGGGGCATAATGTGATCAGTTTGTCACATTACTGCTACGATGTAGAACTTAAAGGTACAAGTAGTAAAAATGCATCCCAATTAGCTCATATTTTCTTCCCTCTCTATCTGTCTCTCCCATTGTCTTTTCTGTCTTAATGTGTACAGATATATTTTCTAAGAAAATATTCTCAACTAAAAAACAAAGGAACTATTGATCAACTTCCCCTGCCCGAGTCTCATTACCTCTGTACTTCCACAAACCAGTCCCTATTTAATCTCATGAATATAGTGAAAATATTGCTTCATCATCAAATTTCTTTTCAAATGTTGCCTTGTAACAGTAGTTTGAACATAGAAGAAAAATATAGCTCCATGTGAATATCTTTGTGGTTCTCAGGCTTAGATACACATTCAGATATTGTCATAATTATTTAATCTCATCAGGGTTTCTACCCTGCCTTTGATCACTCAGTTCCCAGACAAAGACAAACAACTTTTATTTTTCATGATGAGCCTTAATCAGCACTAGAGTTGGCCTGCTCTTAACTGCAAGTGGCCAGCCCTCATGGCCATGTACTCATAACTCACTTATCCTGTGGCAACATCCTTCTCTATCTCCATCTTCTTTCTCCTCATAGCTCTCCAACTCCATGCCTGGAAACTGCAAACCCCTCTCATGTCTTGTCTGCCCAGCTATTGGCTGACAGCATCTTTATTTAACCAATAATTTTGAATTAAGGAGCAAGTTTACATCATATGTGCAGATTCACTCATGCTTGTGAGCACCCAGGCCTTGGGGGCCAGTATTTAGCATTACAATACAAGCAAAAGAGCAAACCTCAACATTCATATGTATGTGACTGGCAGTATACACAAGTTTATTGTTGGGTGTTTCCTCAATACTTTCTGGGTTCAGGAAGAAATATATATATATATATGCGTGTGTGTGTGTGTGTGTGTGTGTGTGTGTGTGTGTGTGTGTGTGTGTTGCGCATTAGGTTAATGGGAAAAAGTAACTGAGTGCCTTTTAGGTATGAGGTTTTTAGTTCACTCGGTATAACATGCCATAATTCCATTTCCCTGTGTATTTCACTGAAGCTTAATGAACACTCACATATTAGCATCTGCAGTTTCATAATGAATGATCAAATTTGCATAATTTCATTCTTTGTGTTGGCAAGCTCTTTAAAAAACAGCACTTTAACATTTATTTTTAAGCAGTTATGTCTATATAGAAAATTATTTAAACCCATTTTCATGTTTGGAATGTTTAGTTAAGAATGGAAAGGTACAGAGTGGTTCTCAGTTGGGTACAATCTTCTATTAGGCATGTCTACTGTTTGTCTTTTGTCTTTCTTATTAGTGACTGACAGTCTCCCAACAAATTTATGTTTTTATTTCCTGAGTCTTATTAACAAAAATGTTGTGTATATAGTAACAGAAAATACATTTAAGCTTTCTCTTTAGTTTCTATACTTTTGGCCTCTACTTGAAATACTACCATATGCTTACAAACTAAGATCTATATATTAGTGTTTATACCTAATGTATATTCGAAGACATTAATATAACTCAAAAGTATTTATTATTCAGTAATTTTAGATAGGATCCACAACAGGAAAATGAACAAGGAAATCTACATGATTTCAATGATCATGTTCTATGGTGGAATTACCTTAAGGCTTTAATACTACGTCTCACCAACTAAAGCCAACATTTTAATTTATGCTGAAAAACATGTTTGTTGAATTTCGTGACCCTCTGTACATCTGCTCCAGCTCTTCCCATACCTGATTCTGCCCCTCTTTTTCCCTCCCCCTCCTCCCTCCCTCCCAGGAAATTGAATAGAGGTGTGTGGCAATGGGGGTGGGGAACTGGGGGTAGCAACCAGAAAGTCACAGATGCCAGAAAAGCAAGAGCCTCGCATGACCCCATGGGGATGACATTAGCTGCAATACCCCACAAAGGGAAGGGAGAACCTTTGAGATCATATCCAAAGGTTAGGCATGATCCCCCAGTTGAGGGATGGGGCCACCAACCATCTCCAAAATTTTAACCCAGAATTGCTCCTGTCTAAAGGAAATACAGGGACAAAGAGTGGTACAGAGACTGAAGGAAACGCCATACAGAGACTGACCCACCTGGGGATACATCCCACATGCAGATATCAAAACCAGACACTATTACAGATATCAAAAAATGCTTGCTGACAGGAGTCAGATACAGCTGTCTCTTGAGAGACTCTGCCAGATCCTGATCAATATATAAGTGGATGCTTGCAGCCAACCATTGTACTGAGCACCGGGCCCCAACGGAGGAGTTATAGGAAGAATTGGAGGAGCTGAGGGTGTCTTATCTGGCATCAATGGGAAGGGAGGCCCTTGGTCCTTTGAAGGCTTGATGCCCCAGTGTAGAGGAATGCTAGGATTGTGAGGTGGGAGTGGGTAGGTGGGGGAGCACCCTCATAGAACCAGGGTAACAGGGATGGCATAGGGGGATTGTATAAGGGAAACCTGGAAAGAGGATAACATTTAAAATATAAACAAATAAAATTTCCAATTAAAAAACGTTTTTGTGTTTCTGGAAAATAACTCAAGTCAGAAAATTAATTTTATTCTTTTTCTTTTTTTAGAAATAACATTTTTATTTTTGTTTTTTATTAATATTTTTATTTTCTATATTCTTTGTTTACATTCCAAATGATTTCCCTTTTCCCGGACCCCCCTTCCCCATATGTCCCATAAACTTTCTTCTCTCCATCCATTCTCCTATCCCTCCAATTTCTTCTCTATCCTTATATTCCCCTCCAATGCTAGATCAATCCTTCCCAGGATCAGGACCTTCTCCATACTTCTTCATGGGAGTCATTTGTTATGTGATTTGTGCCTTAGGTATTCAGGGCTTCTGGGCTAATTAATATCCACTTATCAGAGATTGCATTCCATGTGTATTCTTTTGTGACTGGGCTACCTCACTTAGGATGATATTTTCCAGATCAAACCATTTGCCTAAAAATTTTGTGAATTCATTGTTCCTAATTGCTGAGTAGTATTCCATTGTGTAAATATACCACATTTTCTATATCCATTCCTCCTTTGAGGAGCATCTGGGTTCTTTCCAGCTTCTGGCTATTATAAATAAGGCTGCTATGAACATAATGGAGCATGTGTCTTTATTGCATGCTGGGGAATCCTTTGGATATATGCCCAGGAGAGGTATAGCAGGGTCCTCTGGAAGTCTCATGTCCAGTTTTCTGAGGAACCTCCAGACTGATTTCCATAGTGGTTGTACCATCTTAGAGCCCCCAACAGCAGTGGAGGAGTGTTCCTCTTTCTCCACATCCTCGCCAACACCTGCTGTCTCCTGAGTTTTTGACCTTAGCCATTCTGACTGGTGTAAGGTGAAATCTCAGGGTTGTTTTGATTTGCATTTCCCTAATGACTTTAAAAATGAAGCTGAGCATTTTTAAAGATGCTTCACCGCCATCCGAATTTCTTCAGGTGAAAATTCTTTGTTTAGATCTGTACCCCATTTTTAATAGGGTTATTTGGTTTCCTGGGGTCCAACTTCTTGAGTTCTTTGTATATATTGAATATTAGCCCTTTATCAGATGTAGGGTTGGTGAATATCCTTTCCCAATTTGATGGTTGCCGTTTTGTCCTTTTAACATTGTCCTTTGCCTTACAGAAACTTTGTAATTAAATAGATAGGGGCCTCTCTTTCCTTCTTCTTGGATATCAATCATTTGATATGTGAATTGTTTCCTAGGTATTCCAAGCTTCCGGTCTAATATCTGTTTGTCAGTGTGTGCATAATGTTGGTATTCTGTCTAAGCTCCACCCCACACTTACCTGACAACAGCCAGGTATGCCCTGCCCATAGACCTGGCCCACTATGAAAGGGACTACTTGCCCCTCCTCTCTCTCTCTCTCTCTCTCTCTCTCTCTCTCTCTCTCTCTCTCTCTCCCTCTCATCGCTTTCTCCCATCATACTCTCACCTCTCTGCCCCTTGGGCTCTCCTACCCTCCCCCCTCTTTCCATGTGGTCATGGCCTGACTGGCTTCCACTTATCTACTTTCTACTCTTTACTCTCTCTCTCTCTCTCTCTCTCTCTCTCTCTCTCTCTAACTCCCACCCTCTGCCCTGAATAAACTCTATGATCCCTCCTCAGGGGGAAGAGGTACTTGAGCATGGGCCCGCCTAAGGACTCCTTTGCCCCATACCACCGAGCCATGCTCCCTAAATCCCCCTTCTCTCTTTTTATGACCCTTCATTGGTGCCGAAACCCGAAGATGATCCTGGCCAGTGTGATTGGGTGACCTCACTCAGGATGACATTCTCTAGTTCCACCCACTTGCCTAATAATTTCATGAATTCATTGTTTTTAATTGCTGAGTAGTAGTCCATTGTGTATATATACCACATTTTCTGTATCCATTCCTCCATTGAGAGTCATCTGGGTTCTTTCCAGCTTCTGGCTATTATAAATAGGGTTGCTATGAACAGAGTGGAACATGTATCCTTATTACATGCTGGAGTAATGCCCAGGGTATATGCCCAGGAGTGCTATAGTGAGGTCCTCCAGTAGTTTTATGCTCAGTTTTCTGAGGAACTGGCAGACTGATTTCCAGAGTGATTGTACCAGCTTGCAGCCCCACCAGTAGGGGAGGAGTGTTCTTGTACTAAACTCAAGTCCAAGTGATCAAGGACCTCCACATAAAACCAGACACACTGAAACTAATAGAAAAGAAATTGGGGAAGAGCATTGAGCACATGCATACAGTAGAAAATTTCCTGAACAGAACACAAATAGCTTATGCTCTAAGATCAAGAATTGACAATTCAACAAATGGTGCTGGTTCAACTGGAGGTCAGCATGCAGAAAAATGCGAATTGATCCATCCTTGTCTCCTCGTACTAAGCTCAAATCCAAATGGATCAAGGACCTCCACATAAAGCCAGACACTCTGAAGCTAATAGAAAAGAAACTGGGGAAGACCCTTGAGGACATCGGTACAGGGAGAAAGTTTCTGAACAGAACACCAATAGCGTATGCTCTAAGAGCAAGAATTGACAAGTGGGACCTCATAAAATTACAAAGTTTCTGTAAGGCAAAGGACACCATCAAGAGGACAAATCGGCAACCAACAAATTGGGAAAAGATCTTCACCAATCCTACATCAGATAGAGGGCTAATATCCAATATATATAAAGAACTCAAGAAGTTAGACTCCAGAAAACCAAACAAGCCTATTAAAAATGGGGTACAGAGTTAAACAAAGAATTCTCACCTGAAGAACTTTGGATGGCAGAGAAGCATCTTAAAAAATGCTCAACTTCATTAGTCATTAGGGAAATGCAAATCAAAACAACCCTGAGATTTCATCTTACACCAGTCAGAATGGCTAAGATTAAAAATCCAGGAGACAGCAGGTGTTGGAGAGGGTGTGGAGAAAGAGGAACACTCCTCCACTGCTGGTGGGGTTGCAAATTGGTACAACCACTCTGGAAATCAGTCTGGCGGTTCCTCCAAAAACTGGGCACCTCACTTCCAGAAGATCCTGCTATACCACTCCTGGGCATATACCCAGAGGATTCCCCACCATGTAATAAGGATACATGCTCTACTATGTTCATAGCAGCCCTATTTATAATTGCTGGAAAGAACCCAGGTATCCCTCAACAGAAGAGTGGATGCAAAAAATGTGTTATATCTACACAATGGAGTACTATTCAGCCATTAGAAACAATGAATTCATGAAATTCTTAGGCAAATGGATGGAGCTAGAGAACATCATACTAAGTGAGGTAACCCAGACTCAAAAGGTGAATCATGGTATGCACTCACTAATAAGTGGATATTAACCTAGAAAACTGGAATACCCAAAACATAATCCACACATCAAATGAGGTACAAGAAGAAAGGAGGAGTGGCCCCTGGTTCTGGAAAGACTCAGTGAAGCAGTATTCGGCAAAACCAGAACGGGGAAGTGGGAAGGGGTGGGTGGGAGGACAGGGGAAGAGAAGGGGGCTTACGGGACTTTCGGGGAGTGGGGAGCTAGAAAAGGGGAAATCATTTGAAATGTAAATAAATTATATCGAATAAAAAAATTAAAAAAAAAAAGAAAGAAATTGTGCTTTTGTTTGGTCCCTATAAAAATATAATCAAATGGCCAGACAAGGACAGTAATTAGGACAGTGATTCATTTGATTATAGTTATGTCTCTGCTTCCAGATATAGTGTTAGCATATGTGTTGATGTATGTATCTATTTAATTTTATGTAATAAACATGAATGGGCAGAGTTCTTATTAAAACCAACAAAGCAGAAAGAAAGTGGGTATTCTCTATCTTCAACTTACTCCCTGTAAGAAGTTTCCAGAGTATAGCCATGATATGACAAATCTAGCATTGAATCAGTCATTTTAACTGAAGAAAAAGCACTGGAATATGTAGCTTACTTGAACTTCAATTTCTCATAGGGCCTAGAAAAAGAGGAAAGAAAAATGTGTTTAGGCAGAGACAGCTTCACAAACCTATAAGTGGCCCTCTTGTGCATTTGGATGAGTGATGCTATATATAGCACATGTGCAGAAGAAAACTTTCAAAGGAAAACAACCACCAAAGGAAAATAGTAAAGAATATGTAAGAATTATTAAGGTATGGTAATAATTCATATCCATATAGTAGATCATATAATTCCCAGGATCACAGTATATTATTCAGTGTACTGATGTCCCAGAAATTCAAAATTAGCCTTGTATTAAATGCTTATTTATTTCTAAGCAGAAAATAAAGGAAATCATATTCTCCTGACCTGCGTTTCTTCTTCAGCTTGCTATAGTAAATCCTTCTTCTTTTCATTCCTGGGATCTTACATTTTGGTGACTCTCGGCTCCATTCCTTCATCCTTAAGGTTAGTGACATAAAGACCATTTCTACTTGTACAATCTCATGACACTTCCATTTTTAAAACTCTAGGGAACTCATTATAATGTCATATATGAAGATCAGGTAATTAGTAATAATGTCAATTATATTGATGACCTTAATTCTTATTTTATCACTAATGAGCAATATATTCACAGGTTCTTGAATAAGGGCAGGGAACTCTTGGAGAGACCTTTTTCTACTTATCACATAATATAAAATGCTTATCATATGAATTTAAAGAAATTTGCATGCAATGGATATCATGTATATTAATAACAGGAGATGTAAATTACTGTATATACATCACCTTTGTCATACCTATGTTTTGTTATCAATCTGTCTTTGCAATAGTTTGTATGTTGAAGGCCATCTAAAATCCTATGTGTTAAAGACTGTGCCCTCAGATTGGTACCAATTGAAGTGGTGGATACTAAGAGATGATTAAGTCAGAGGTCTGAGATTATTGGTTACATTATCATGAAGAGATTCTGTGGGACAATTTATTTTATTCTCTTTTTCTTCCTTGAAACTATATGATAAGTGCCTTTCTCCAATGTATGACCAAGACAGATTTGTAAAGATGTAAGTTGGAAAACTTTAACAAATATGGCAAAGTCAATTGGATTCATGGTATCACCTAACCAGTTTTTTTTAAACACAGTATCAGGGGCCTTTAAAACTGTAAAATATGTGGGAAACTTGTGAAAGTGTACCTTCTCCTATAAAACAAGTAAGAAGTTCATTAAGAAATAGTCATCTTCTGCTACTTATGTAACTGGAGCCATGGGTTCCATCCTTGTATACTCTTACGTGGTGGATTAGTCCCTGGGAGCTCTGGGCATATTGGTGTATACATATTATTGTTCTTCCGTTAGGACTGCAAACCTCTTCAGCTCCTTGGGTCCTTTCTCAAGCTGCTCCATTGGAGCCCTTATGTTCATTCTATTGGCTGACTGTGAGCCCTTGGTATTTTTATCCACTTTCCAATAAGAATCAAAGATGAAAGGAGAGACCATGGGTGCTGTGAATGCTTGATTCCCCAGAACAGGGGAATGAAAGTCAGAAAATTAGGGGGGATGGCATAGGGGATTTTTGGAGGGGGAATGCAGAATGGGGAATACCATTTGAAACATAAATAAATAAAGCAAATATCTAAAAAATATATTTGAAAGGAGTTTGAAATTACATGTATCCAAAGTTGTATTAAGCACATGTAATTTATAGAAAACAGCAAAAATTTAATAGAATATCATGAAGACACAATATTCTGTTAGAAAACTAAAAATAGACTACAATGCCTTCTTCCTAGTTTTAAGAAGAAAAGGAGAATTAAATTTATAAATGCATTTGTGATAAGTAATTAGCACTAACACATAAAAATAATGTAATAAACTTCTCATATGTATTCATGTTCATAAGCTTTCCATAGATATGTTAGTAATTCAATAGTAATGTGCTATCTTGACCTATATCTAAGTTGGATGGCTACATTTTTAAACATCCAGTCTGAAGGCCAAAGGAAAATACATAGCTGAAGATTTGCATCTGTATTTTGGTACAAATCACATCAAAGTAAGGATTCATTCACAAAAGTGAATTGCACTGTGTTTAACTAAAAGTACTAAAATTACATGTTTTCTTAGAATAATGAACATTGGTTTAGAATTACTAATGTTGTAAAGGATAATTCTCCATTGACAAATGATAATACCAATCGGCTATACTACATGCAAGTTGTTTTAATATGGTACAACCCAAATACAGAAGTTGTCTAAAGATTATCTATAACAAAATTAGGATGTCTCATCATAATACATCAAATATATCTTAAATATGACCAACGAATACTTCACCTAGTTGACTTACTGGAGTAATAATAACAACTACCACAACAACACCACCAAAAAAACCCAAAACAACAGCAACAAAATTAGATAGATGTTCATGTGTCTATCTCTTATTCTGATTTTCTGTGGATACTGCAGGTTCTGGTGTCTTTTGTATTCTGTGAGATGATATTGCTAACTTTGAAATGCACTGGATGTTTTGTGGATGTCCATATTTTCCTCTATATACATCATCCTCAAAGACACACTGGATTATGAATGTCTGCTGCTACTCTGGATTACACCCCTCCTCTAATGAAAGATGCCAACTATTTTCCTTCAAACCAGGTCGTTGCCATTGGTCATTTACATGCTTTGAGAGTCAGAAGATCCTGGGAAACAATCTACTAATCACGTGACTTTCTCTTTATATTTTGGATCTGCCTCTTACATAGTAGTTACAATTCAATTTCCTTTGGAAAAACCAGGCACAGTGCATTGATTTTGCTCTATCTAGGCAAGTTTTGGTATATGGTATTAGAATATGATCCAGTATGAGACAAACTTTCAGTACTCATTTTTAAATATCATACTGAGTGAGGTAACTCACTGAAAAGAACACAAGTGGTATGTACTCACTGATAAGTGGATATTAGCCCAGAAGCTTGGAATACCCAAGATACAATTCAGAAACCAACCAAGGCTCAAGCAGAGGATGGCCTTGTTGTTTATCAATGGGAGAGAGGCCCTTGGTCCTGAGAAGATTGGATGCACCAGTATAGGGAAATGCCAGGACATAGAAAAGGGAGTGGTATATTGGTGAGTAGGGGGAGGGGCATTGGGATATGGTGGTTTTGAAGGGGAAACTAGGAAAGGGGATAACATTTGAAATGTAAATAAAGAAAATATCTAATTAAATATAAATAACAAATGAACAAAACAAACATCAACCGACTAGTTCTTCTGGTGACTTTTTATCAATATCTCCTAAAAAAAAAAAAAAAAAAATCCACACATACAATTTGACTCACCAGATCTATCACAGATGTTTTTAAGAGTCCTGAGTGTATCTGTCAGTAAAAAGCATGTTCCAGGAGTGGTATAGCTGGGTCCTCCAGCAGTACAATGTCTGAATTTCTAAGGAGCCACCAAACTGATTTCCAGAGTGGTTGTACCAGCTTGCAAACCCACCAGCAGTGGAGGAGTGTTCCTCTTTCTCCACATCCTTGCCAACAACTTCTCTCACCTGAGTTTTTGATCTTGGCCATTCTAACTGGTATGAGGTGGAATCTCAGGGTTGTTTGATTTGCATTTCCCTGATCATAAAGGACGGTGAACAATTCTTTAGCTGTTTCTCAGCCACTTGGTATTCCTCGGTTAAAAATTCTTTGTTTGTCTCTGTACCCGGTTTTTTTCTGGGGAAATGCCATGACAGTGAAGAGAGAGTGAGTGAGTTGGTGAGTGGGGGGAGGGGGATGAGATAAGGTGTTTTGGTGGGGGAAAACCAGGAAAGGGGATAATATTTGAAATGTCAATTAAAATATCTAATAAAAATGAAAAATATTAAAATAAAAGCATGTTCCATAGTGTGTAGAATTTTTTTTACTGATTCTCCAGATTTAAATTAACTCAGTTGTATTTTAACCATAGAGCAGATGCATTATTTTATGGTACTTTCATTCGATTGACAATTGTGCACTAACAATACAGAGTAAGTATTGCAATCATGGATGTAGCAGTTGTTCTGATGAGTATCTGTATGATACCATATAGAACTGACACTAATCTATGGTAATCGAATCAAAATATAACTATTACCTCCAGAGCCTATGATTGGGAAATGATCCAGGAAGTGATTATATTATATTGAACTAAGAATAGGCTTTGTGTTTTTTTTCTTCTACCATATGTATATTTAAAAAGACAAAAGTTTTTGATACAGAACTTTCACAGAAATCGAATTTTGAACATTTACCCCATTAAATGGTATGTCCTTTAATGCCATCACTGAACTCTTGCTGAGCTGAAAACCATCACTGAGTATTATTAATTACCATCTATGTGGCTGATGCTGGAGAGATAGCTCAGTAGTTAAGTAAAAGTTTGCTATGAAAGTGTGAGGAGAAGAGTTAAAATATCTGGAACCCTCACAAGTGTTGGGAAGGTGAGGCATCTTGCCTGCAATTACAGCTCCAGATATCAGAAAATGGAATCATTAGAGCAAATTAGCTGGCAGAAGTTTTTATCTCAATGAGCTCTGGGTTTGATTCAGAGGCCTTAACTCAATTATTAATGTGGAAAAGTGATGGCAGATAATCTCAACATCTATCTAAAGGGTATACAAGTACACACACACACACACACACACACACACACACAAGTGAGCACACAAAATAAGGAAAAAATAATACTCAATTACCAGAGAATTATTAAATAAATTATTTATATCATGCTCCTGTGTTTACAAACTTGGCCTCTAGATAGTGGAGTTGTGATAGAAGGTAGTGGAAACTTTAATGTGTGAACCCCAGATGGAGAAAGTAGATCACAGGGTAAATGCCTTATGGGTTATGACAATGCCTGATTAGGGCTGTCACTAGCTTCCTAATTTAAATAATTGTCCTTCCTATGTTCCCTCTACAATATCTACCCTCTGTCAGTTCTTCCCCCACCATAACAGACTGTTTACCTTTTCCAGCAAGCCAGAGTTAACCTGCAACAAATTTCTTCTGGAAGGTACTTTGCCATATCATTAAAAACAAAATTAAATTCATTAGCAAAAAGTAAAAAAAAAAAAAATACAGTCCACACGTTAGAGACTACATATAGTGGTTAAGAATACTTACTGGTCTTCCAGAAGACACATGTTTAATTACTTGCACCCACACTTTTGTCTACCAGCAATTTTTAAGGCCAGTTCCAAGTTCTCTGGCACCTATTCTGGCCCTGATGTCACTGCATACATGTGCTGCACAGGTATGCATACTGGCAAAGCACTCATACATGCATGAATAACAACAAACACATATAGAAAGCTTTCTATGATGAGGGGCTGTGAATCCAGTTGCTGCCATTCTGTCTTAAGGAGCTATGATGTAAAAAAAATTATCCTCAATTATTCTAGCCATGTTCATTTATAACACTACAGAGGACTACTGCTTTCTCTTTATAGTGGCTACAAAGAGAGTAGTACTCTTGTTAGATATTCTGAAACTCGTTCAGACTGATCTGGATTCATAAAATACTTCCTCATTGCTTTTGGTGCCATCTATTTCCATGAGACTCAGAATAAAAAATGGTACCAATTCCTTCACAAGTTCTTCTATTTTAAAATTCAAATATATCAGGTCATTGAAGCTTATAGGTAATCTTTTCTGATTTGTGATCATGAATTTGTGAACAAAAATAAAAATGATTGTGTTTAAAATTTTGCATTATAATTTAAAAGTTAGTGTTTTGTTTAATAAATATTTTGAAAAAATATAATTACATATTTTAAATCATATCATTATTTGTTTGACTCAATGTCTTATTTATCTGAGCTTGTGTAAAAAGTAGAGCTAACTATTCCTTTTAGGAATTCATAGAATTTTTCTCTCTCTTTTTCTATCTTTTAGACATTTTTCTTTCTTTTTTTTCAGCTAGAAGCAGAGTTATTTGTGGAGAAAATCACTAAATCACGGTGTTATCTTAGCCTCATCGTCTCACACATTTCTACTTGCTGGAAATATTTATGTAGAAATTTATATGCTCATATTAAACTACTTTAAACTCAGTGTATTTTTCAAAGATTAACTGTGTTTCCTACACAGCACAAACTTCATGGCTGAACGTTAATGATATGGGAAGGGTGATAGAGGACTGGAGCCTGCTATAGTTTGCAGGACTTGAATTGAAAGTTAAAACTATGAGAAAGATATTCTAATAACCCACTGATTTTTATGGGTTAATTTTTATGGGAACTTTAATGATCAAGAGTATTTCATAGCTGACAATGAATAATAGAATAACATAGAAGTACTTATATGCAGCATATAGTAGAGTGTATAGTATATGATAATAAGATACAAAGAGTTCCTTAGAAAGTACATGAAATACTGTGTTATAGAATATTAAGTCTATGACAGATACCTATCAGCATGGAAGCAACATTAAAACTAAATTTAACATTACAAGCTGGAAATTATTAATTTATTTCCTGTTAATGCCTTTGTAAGGAACTTGTCTGAGTCTGTATGAGGCTTTTTTTTTTACATAATATTATTTTGCCACAAATTTATCTGTCATGCACCAATTTTTAAGAAAAAGACACCACAACATTTGGAAGAAACTGATGTTAAGGAAATAGAACTTTTTTTTCTGGTGGCTAGTTTCTCTAGTTCTATTTCTGTTGCTTTAACAAGTTCCCTAACAAAGGCAGTGCAGGAATGGAAATATTTTATTTGGTTCACAATTCCATGTTGTAGTCCATCACATAGGGACATGCAACCTAGCAATACCATATTCACACTCCAAGACACAGTAAGGATAAACTGCATTCTTGATGATTGCTTGCTTTCTTGTTCACTTATTTGTTCTCAGTTAGTGTTGTCCTCACTTATGTTACCCAGCTTGATCCCACCACTTACAAATTGTCCTAGAAGTTTAGTGAACAATTACTGCAAATTCACAGAGATGTAAGTACTGAAAAAAATCTATATTTTTCCTCATTAAGATACTATGCCTGGATGATTCTACTTTGTATCAATTTGACAGTTAAAACTAGGCAGCTTAACCTTTTCCACTCTATTATCCTGAGTTCAAAACAGTGGACATATTTTAAAAAAATGTGGGGGCTATGAGATGGCTAAACAGTTAAAAGCAATGGCTGCTCTTTTAGAATGCTCAACTTCATTAGTCATTAGGGAAATGCAAATCAAAACAACCCTGAGATTTCACCTTATACCAGTCAGAGTGGCTAAGATTAAAAATTCAGGAGACAGCAGGTGTTGGCAAGGATGTGGAGAAAGAGGAACACTCCTCCACTGCTGGTGGGGTTGCAAATTGGTACAACCACTCTGGAAATCAGTCTGGCGGTTCCTCGGAAAACTGGGCAACTCACTTCCAGAAGATCCTGCTATACCACTCCTGGGCATATACCCAGAAGATTCTCCAGCATGTAATAAGGATACATGTTCCACTATGTTCATAGCAGCCCTATTTATAATTGCCAGAAGCTGGAAAGAACCCAGGTATTCCTCAACAGAAGAGTGGATGCAAAAAATGTGGTATATATACACAATGGAGTACTATTCAGCCATTAGAAACAATGAATTCATGAAATTCTTAGGCAAATGGATGGAGCTGGAGAACATCATACTAAGTGAGGTAACCCAGACTCAAAAGATGAATCATGGTATACACTCACTAATAAGTGGATATTAACCTAGAAAATTGGAATACCCAAAATATAATTCACACATCAAATGAGGTACAAGAAGAACGGAGGAGTGGCCCCTTGTTCTGGAAAGACTCAGTGAAGCAGTATAGGGCAAAACCAGAACAGGGAAGTGGGAAGGGTTGAGTGGGAAAACATGGGGAGGGAAGGGGGCTGATGGGACTTTCAGGGAGTGGGGGTCTAGAAAAGGGGAAATCATTTGAAATGTAAATAAAAAAATATATCGAATAAAAAAAAGAAAAAAAGAAAAGAATTACTGAATTCAAACCCCAGCAACTATATAGACATGATGTCTCATGACAATGTAAAAAGGGATCTGATGTCCTCTTCTGTCAGGCAGGTTATATGCAGCAGAGCACTCATACATTAAATAAGTAAACAAATAAGGTAGATAGATAGATCGATAGATAGATAGATAGATAGATAGATAGATAGATAGATAGATAGATGACAGTGTGCTAAAAATTGTGAATAAGATGTGAAGGAAATCACTGTGTACACGTTTTCTATAGTGGAGAACAGAAACTTTTTGAGGTCCTACGGGCACTGAATTAACTAGGAAACACCATTACAAGGGTTGGACTCATTCATGAAGTTAGTAATATAAATAAAACCTGTTCTCCTCTAGATGCAAGAGGAATTTATGTTATCAAATATTTTAAAACACAATTTTAAAATTGATGAATTCAATGCATTTACCTTGAAAGAAGGCAATATCAACATGGGGACCTAGGAAATCATATTTTATTGTTGTGTGCATGCTGAAATTTAGGGGATAGGTAAAGTGACATGTTGTATAAGCTGTTTCAAATATTGTGATGTTTTCAATGAAATTCAGTATTAAATCCAACTGCATACTACTTTGATGTCAGCCTAACAATAGACTTTCTCAATGTAGTCGTATGGAAGACTTATCTAAATTTTACTAGTATCTACATACCATTTTATATTAAAGCATGAATTTAATGTGATTAGTGGATCACCTAAAATGCATCCAAAATATCAAAATTTGTGATACTTTGGACAAGCTATTACTGTATCACTGAGAACTGGATGGAAATTAAATTTATCCCACTATCATGTATATTATTATTTTGTGATATACAGATATACATACTACAATTATATATAGTTATATACTATGATTATACATGTATATTATACCAAAATTATTAATTTAACTGGGATATATGTAGTATCTGGATTGATACTTTTAATTTGATGTTAATAAAATCATTAAAATTCAAATACTCACTTAGTTAGGGTTTTACTGCTGTGAACAGATACCTTGACCAAGGCAACACATAAAAGGATAACATTTAACTGGGACTGCCTCACAGGTTCAGAGGTTCAGTCTATTATCATCAAGGTGGGGTCATGGCAATGTCTAGGCAGGCATGGTGCAGGAGGAGCATCTTCATCTGAAGGCCACTAGGAGAAGACTGGCTCCCCCATGATTAGGAGGGGAGTCTTATTGCCCACCCCCACAGTGACATACTTCCTGCAACAAGGCCACACTTAGTACAAGAAGGCCATATCTCCTCATAATGCTACTCCCTGGGTCAAGTATATTCAAACCACCACATATTCTATGTACCCTAATATCTCACTGATGACCGTCATCAAATAGATTCCAAATTTTGCATTGCATTTCTCATAATTAATTAGAAATCAAAATGTATAGAAAACACAGAGACTTTCTTGTACAAAAAAAACAAATGCATTATAATGAGAATTTTGGATTTTGCTTGTGCACAACTAGTACTCACTATAAATGTTTTCAATCCCTTACTCTGGCAAGTCAAATTAATTTCAGACCCAAAAGGATATTCATGGAATGTACTCAGTAAGAAGTGGATGTTAGCCAAGGGAAAAAATGTAGAGTACCCAAGATACAGTCCACAGACCTCAAAATGGTCAACAAGTTGACGTGCTCAAGTGAGGATGCCTTGGTCACACTTGAAATGGAGAACAAAGAAATCACAAGTGGGGACAGAGGGAGAGATGGAAGAGAGGGACCTGGGAGGGAAAGTGGGGGTGGGTGGAGGGAAAAGGAGAACCTGATCTGGCAATGGGGGAGGAAAAAGGACTGAAGCCCAGAGGGCCAAGAGAAAGAATGGAAACAGACAACATCTGAAGATAGGAGGTTGTGGGGACCCTCCAGAATGCACCTGAGACCTGGCAGGTGAGAGGCTCATGGGACTAAAAGGAAGGGACTTCAAATGAAATGCCTGACAGTAGGGAGAGTGAACTTGTAGAGCCCATCTCCAGCAGATAGACAGGGCATCAAATGAGGGAGAGGGGGACCATGCCACTGTCACAACTCTGACCCATAATTGTCCCTCTCTGAAAGAATTACAGGGATGGAAATGCAGGGGAACCAGAGGAAAAGAGGTTCAGCAACAGGCCCAAAGTGGGATCCAGATCAAGGGGAGGTCCCATGGCCTGGCACTATTATTGACGCTATGGAGAGCTCACAAAAGGGGACCTAGCCTGACCTCACTCTAGAAGACCCATCAAGCAGATGAAAGAGTCAGATGCAGGTATTTGCACCCAACCAATGGACAGAAGCAGCTGACTCTTGTTCTTGAATTAGAGAAGGTTGAAAGAAGCTGAGGAGGAGGGCAACCCTGTAGGTGGACCTGCAGCCTCAATTAAACTGGACCGCCAAGATTTCTCAAACACTGGACCACCAAACAGGTAGCATATGCCAGCCAATGTGAAGCCCCCAACACACATACAGTAGAAGACTGCCAGGTCTGTGTTCATTCAGAGATGGTGAACCTAACCCTCAAGAGACTGGAATCTTCAAGGAGTTTAGAGGTCAGGTGGGGTGGGGTGTAGGGGCATCCACATGGAGACAGGTGGTGAGGAGGAGGTATGAGATATGGAACAGTCAGAGGGTGAATGGGGGTGGGAGGAATAAAATGGAGTATAAAAAATAAATAAATTAATTTAAATATTAGAAACTACAAAATAAATTTCTTTTGTGCTGCATAGTCCTGTAAGGAATAAAAAAAAAATAAAAAATAAAAAATAAAAAAAATAAAAACCCTTTGGCTGAAATCCTTAATTTGGTTTTTCTCAATGAATAATAAAAATTTGTTGTATGTATCTATTATGCCAGATGTATTCTACAGGTTTTAAATAATTTAAATTCTATAACAGCACACTTTACAGATATGAAAATGTTAATATTTCCATAGAAATAATGACATGATGGGAAAAAAGAATCAATACCCACAACACAAAAGGACAGTAGAATGCTGGGCAATGAATATATTAAATACTCAATTTTACTTTATTTCTTTTATATTTTATTAAACACGTTTTATTGTATACTATACATTGTATTTTGCATCACAAATAGCATAAATGTGTTTATTATCCTTATCTTTCCACAAATTCCTACTCTGATCAGCTAGAGAATTTTTTCAATGCTACTGTCTGACCTCAAAGATCATGATTAAGTTGTTCTGAGGTATGAATTAATAAAGACAATTGTTTAAACAGTTTGAACACTGATGAGATTATATTCTTGCAAGATTGAAAATCCTTGATACCTGGGATAAGTTGAATATTGTCAACCTGTACATAAGCAAAAGTGCTATTCTTTAAAATCTTCACTATAAAATACACAAATAAAAACAGGCTGAAGGGGTTTGAAGCCCCACAGGAAGAAGAACAATATCAACCAACCAGAACCCACAGAGCTCCCAGGCGCTAAACCACCAACCGAAAAGTACACATGGCTCTGTATGGAGTAGAGGATGGCCTTGTCAGACATCAATGGGAGAAGAGGACCCCTTGGTCTTGTGAAGGCTCCATACCCCAGTATAGGGGAATGCCAGGGCAGGGAAGTGGGAGTGGGTGGGTGTGAGGGAGACCATCCTCATAGAAGCAGGGGGATAGTGGGTGGGATTGGAGGTTTCCAAAGGGGAAACCAGGAAAAGGGGTAACATTTAAAATGTAAATAAAGAAAATAAAAAAAGTTAGGCTTTGTCTATTGCTTTTAAAGAGTTTGTCTGATATGAGCTACTTTTCTTACAGTCTCCTTATTTATTCAATAATGGTACCTGGATAAACTCATCTGACTCTGATCCTACTTACTAAATGTAATTTGATCATATATGTCTTATAGTTAGGTAGTAATTCTAATCATGATGTAATAGATTCAGTTTTCTTTTCTTTCTCTTCTTTTCCACTCGTGCTCTAGCATTGACATTTATAATCAGAATTGACGACAGCGATGAATTTTTTGAGTGTTAAAACTGAAAGTAGGGGAATGTCAAATATAGGAAGCTGGAGTTGGTGGGATAGTAAACAGGGGGAGGATGGGATAGCGGTTTTCAGAGAGGAAATGTGGACAGAGGATAACATTTGAAATGTAAATAAAGAAAATAATAAAAAAGAAAAAATTAGATATTAAATATGGCATATTGTAAGGTTTTCTAGTTTTTCCTTCAACCCATGTATCTAACTTCTTTACCTCTCTATAGTCATATCTGAGTTTGGGAAGCCTTGAAGGAGATTCAAGGAGTCACTGGTGTTAACCCTGCCTGTGAGTGCTCTCCCATGGGTTGGTGCTGTATGCCAGTCATTCCTGTGGATTATAAGCACAGAATCACATCCCCGATAAACAGGCCATTAGCACGACTGAGTGTTCTCACAGAGAGGTGGGTGGATTTTCCTGAGTGTAGCCATTTTTTGGAAACAGCTGAAAATTGCAAGCCAGCAGGTGGCTTCCGTTTCAATAGAGTGTCATACTTTGGACTTCTTTCTGTTCATACTTCATGTTATATTTCTAAAATAGCCACTTCATATAAAAATCAAAGAAAGAAATAAAGAACTGAAGAACATTGTCTCAACTGAGCAGGTAATAAATGCCAAAGTGGAGAATTTGATTAATATGTGAAGAACTCCAATTCTGTTATACTTTTCACTGCCCTTCAGCATGTATAACGTCTTGTACCAGTTTTATATGAGTTGAAGGTTCTGGAAACATAGAAATGCCTTGAGAAAGATAAGAATTGGTCTGATGAAATCACTTCTTGCTCCAAATGGACACATTTATATATTTTGCTATTTTGTAGATAGATATTACTTCAGAAAAATAATCTTTAAATTATTTTAAATTGAGAGAAAGTTTAATGTAAAATAAAGATATATAAGTATTCATTATCAAACCACAGCATCAAAAGGTCACAAGTTCTTATTATGAAGATATATTGATGCTTGTTATGTGTGGGAATATTTTCCTGTCTCAGTTTTGAAAAACTAAATAACATTGGGAGATGAGAAGAAAAGTGTTTCTATTTTATTTCTTCTTTCATACATTTTCTATTTTTCAGCTAATGTATTCATTAAATTTACATCCAAATTGAAGGTCCACTCTCTATCCAATTCCCCACTCAAACAGACCCTCTCCCCAACCCTGTTCTCTTCACTTCTGAAAGGGGGAACTACTTAACCATGACTCCATAGTTTACTTTAGTTACTACATAACTAGTTAGTTACTACAGTAACTACATAGTTACTTTAGTTACTACATAACTAGGTATATATCTTTATTACTTTAGTTACTACATAACTAGTTGGATATCTACACCTACTGAGGTTAGACAACACAGGCCAGCTAGGTGATCAGGATCCATAGGTAAGCAACTGAGTTAGGGTGAAACCCCATTCAGGTTGTTGGAGGACCCCAGTTATTGGGGAACCTATGTGAAGACCATGCTGCACGTTTGCTACCTGTATGCAGGCTGCCAAGTTCCAGCCCACAAATACTTATTGGTTGGTGAATCAATATATGGGGGCCCCCAACTGTGCAGATTAGTTGACGACTCTATGTCATCCTTATCCTATCTGGTTCCTCAGTTCTTCTCCCAGCTCTTCCACAGGACTTTCAGAATGGTGTCTAAAGTTTCGTTGTGGACCTCTACATTTGTTTTCATTGACAGCTGGGTAGAGTCTCTCAGAATACAGTTATGTTAGGCTCCAGTCTGCAAGGCTGGTATATTCCCAAGAGTGGTATTGCTAGGGTTTCAGGTAAATCTATTTCCAATTTTCTGAGGAATCTCCAGATTGGGTTCCAGAGTAGTTATACCAATTTTCAATCCCACCAGCAATGGAGGAGTGTTTCTCTTTCTCCATATGCACTCCAGCATGTGTTGTAACCTAAGGTTTTGATCTTAGCCATTCTGAATGGTATAAGGAGAATTTCAGTGTCATTTGATTTTCATTTCTCTAATCACTAAGAATTTTGAACGTTTCTTTAGCTGTTTCTCAGCTATTGGAAATTCCTCTGTTGTGAATTCTAGTTTTAGTTCTATACCCCATTTTTTTATTGGTTTGTTTGTTTTTTTTCCTCCTGATGTGTCTTTTGCCTTATAGAAAAGCTTGTCAGTTCTATGATGTTGCATTTATCAATTGTTAATCTTAGTGGCTAAGCTTTTGGAGTTCTCTTTAAGAAGTTGTATGCTATATCAATGTATTGAAACATACTTCTACTTTCTTTTTCTCATAAATTTAGTGTATCTGGTTTTATGTTGAGGTCTTTGACCCATTTTGACTTGAGTTTTGTGCAGGGTGATAAATATGGATCTATTTGTATTCTTTGACAGGAAGACATCTAATTATTTCTTTGTGCAGTTTTGGATTCTTTGTCAAAAATCAACTGTCCATAGGAGTGTGGGTTTATTTTAATGTCTTTGATTCGATTCCATTGATCAAATTGTCTTTGTTTATACAAATATTATCTGGCTTTGTTACTATTGTTCTGTAGTATACCTTGAGATCAGGGATGGCAATACCTCTAGAAATTCTTTTATTGTACAGGATTATTTAGTTATCATGGAATTTTTTGTTTCCTCATATGAAAATGAAAATTGGTCTTTAACACCTATAAACGTTGTGTTAGAATAGTAAAGGCCATCGCTTTGTGTCTGTAGATCCCTTTTGGTGAGATGGCAATTTTCATTATGCCAGTCCTACAGATCCATGAGCATGGAAGTTATTTCCATCTTCTTATATCTTCCTCAATTTCTTTCTTCGGAGACTTGAATTTCTTGTCATACATGTCTTTCATTTTCTTGGTTGGAGTTATATATTATTGTGGCTATTGTGAAGGGTATGTTTTCCCTGATCCTTGCTCACTCCGTTTATCTATTATATACAAGAAGGCTACAGTTTTCAGTTGTTTTTGTTTGTTTGTTTGTTTTGGTTTTAGTTGATTTTTTATCCAGTCTCTTTGTTGAAGTATTTATCTGATTATCAGATGTAGGATTTCTCTGGTTAAATGTTTGGTGGAGCTTATGCATAGTATCATATCATCTGTGAAAGCAATACTTTGACTTCTTTTCCGGTGTATATTCCGTTGAACTCCCTTCTCTGTTTTATTATTCTAGCTGTATATTTGAGAAATATATTGAAAAGATAAGGAAAAAGGTGGACACCCTAGTATTTTCTCTGGTTTCAGTAAAAATGCATTAAATTTCCCTTCATTGAAGTTGGTATTAGTTATTGGTTTGCTGAATATGCATGTATTGTATTTAGGTATGTGCCTTGTAACCCTGATTTCTTAAAGATTTTAAACATGAAAGGGTTTTCAGCCTCTAATGAGATGACCATGTGGCTTTTTACTTTCAGTTTTTTTATATGGATTACAGTGATGAATTTTCAAATGTTGATCCATCTCTGTGTCTCTGGAATGAAGCATATTTTATCATGATGTTTTTGATGTGTTCTTGGACTCATTTTAAGCATTATATTGACTATTTTTTATATAAATATTCAGAAGTTAGATTTGGCTGATATTCTCATTTTTTTTATTCATCCAATACATTTTTATTTACATTTCAAATGATTTCCCCTTTTTTGGCTCCTCCCTCCCCGAAAGTCCCATAAGCCCTCTTCCCTCCCCCTAGTCCCCCATCCACCCCTTCCCACTTCCCTGTTCTGGTATTCCCCTACATTGCTGCACTGAGTGGATATTAGCCTAGAAACTTGGAATACCCCAGACATAATCCACATATTAAATAATGTCAAAGAAGAACAGAGGAGTGGCCCCTGGTTCTCGATATTCTCATTTTTTCATGAATATTTGTGTGGTTGAGGTATCAGAATGACTAAAGCTTCATAAAATGAATGTGGCAGTATTCCTTCTTATTTCTATTTTGTGGAATAATTTGACGAGTATGGGAATTAGTTCTTATATGAAAATCTGTTAGAATGTGTGCTAAAATCACCAGACACTGGCTATTTATTTATTTATTTATTTATTCCTTTGTTGGGAACTTTTAATGACTGTTTTTATTTCCTTAGCTGCTATAGGTATATTTGGATTCTTTAACTGATCTTCATTTAACTTTGTTAAGTGATATCTATCAAGAAAATTATCCATTTCATTTAGATTTTTTAACTAAGAGCTAATGACTTTTTATATTTCCTCAGTGTGTGTTGTTATATCCCATTTTCATTAATAATTTTGTTAACTTGGATAGTTGTTCTTTGCCTTTTAGTTTGGCTAAAGATCTATCTATATCGTTTATTTTCTCAAAGAATGAGCTTTTAGTTTCATTGATTCTTTGTATTGTTCTCTTTGTTTCTCATGTATTGATTTCAATCCTGAGTTTGATTATTTCCAGCCAATTACTCTTCTTGGATGTGTTTGCTTCTTTTTGTTTTAGAGCTTTCAGGTGTGTCAATAATTTGCTAGTCTGTCTCCAGTATCTTTACAAAAGCACTTAATGCTAACAACTTTCCTCATAACATTGCTTTTCATTGTGTCCCATAAATTTGGATATGCTATGACTTCATTTTCATTGAATTCTAGACAGCCTTTAATTTCTTTGAATATTTCTTCTTTGACTCAAGTATTGTGGAATAGAGAGTGGTTCAGTATCCATGAACGTGTAGGCTTTTTGTTGTTTCTGTTTTAGTTCAAGGTCCAGGTTTAATTACTGTTATTCTCATGAAATGAAAAGTGTTATTTTAAATTTCTTGTATCTGTTGAGGCTTGCTGTGATGGATTATGTGGTCAGTTTTGGAGGAGTTTCCACAAGATCCTAAGAACATATGTCCTTATGCATTTAGATGAAAGTTCTATAAACCTGTTGTATCAATTTGGTTGATAGCCTATGTTAGTTTTATTAGTTTCCTGTTTAGATTTTGTCTGGATGATCAGTCTATTGGTGAGAGTGGGATGCTGAAGTCTCCCACTATTCATGTGTGTGGTTCAATGTGTGATTTAAGCTTTAGGAGTGTTTCTTTTATGAATATGGGTGCCCTTGCATTTGGGGGCAGAGATGTTCAGAATTGAAAGTTTATCTTGTTGGATTTTTCCTTTGATGAATAGAAAGTGTCCTTACCTATTTTCTTTTGATTACTTTTAAATCAGTATTTATTTTTTAGATATGCAAATGGCTACTCCTACTTGTTCCTTTGGTCCATTACTCAGAAATCATTTTCCAGTCCTTTACTCTGAGGTGATGTTTATCTTTGTTGCTAAGGTGTGTTTCTTGTACACAGCAGAAATATGGTTCCGTTTTATGATTCCACTTTGTTAGTCTGTGTCTTTTTATTGGTAGAATTTAGTCCATTGAAGCAGAGTGATATTAATTACCAAGGATTGCTAATTCTTGTTATTTTGATGTTGGTGGTGGTAGTGTATGTTCGTGTGTGTATGTGTGATGTGATGTGTGTGTGTGTGTGTGTGTGTGTGTGTGTGCGCATAATGCTATTTGATTCCATGGGAAATTGTTTTCTTAGACAAGGTTGAGATTCTACTTGCAACGGGTGATAATCTCTGTAGGCCCCTTGCTCAGGTCAGCTGCTTTCACAAAAATCCAGTGTCAGAATAAATGTTATGTTAAGGCTCCACTTGCCAGTGGGCAATCACCTTCATTGATGCACTCATATTCCATATGCATGCTATAGCTGCAATTCTTAGCAACATTTCATATGTAGGCAATAGTGAAGAAAGAAAAATCTTGTATATTGTATGGATGCATCACCTGTCAATTTAAAAGACTTTGGCCTATGGCTTAGGCAGATAATAGAGAGACATCTAGGAGGAGACAGGATTCTGGGAGAGAACCAGGCAGGAAGATTTACCAAAAAGATGTGAGGAGATAGATATATGGTACCTAAGCACAGGTAACTAGTCATCTGTAGGTTACAATAATTGGGTTACCAAAGTTACATATAGTTAGAGAAAAGCCTAGTTATATGGACAAGGTATTTGTAAATGTATTTTGAGTCTTGAATCTTATTTCTGGGATCATGGGACTAGGAGGTAGAATTGGGCCTCACTTCAACACAATAGTGTCAAAAACATATAAAGTTGGCCAGCACACTGATAAATTCTCCCAAAGCTCATAAGACTCTGGAATCTCCCTATAAATTTTCCTGTTAAAATTTAGTCAATTGTAGCTATTGAATATATGTTGTCAGTTCAGAATATGTTTCCTACATTTGAAGGTACTTGATTGTTAAAAAAAAAAAAATGCCCTTATGATGGCTATGCTTAGTGTCAACTAGAGGACATATGTAATTAACTAAAAACCAAGCAGCTGGATATGCCTGTTGATCATTAATAGTCCAACTGTTTTACAGCAGAATTTATTATTATTATTATTATTATTATTATTATTTTATTAATTAAGTCATTTTAGGTGGGATGGAAGACCTGCTTTTAACAGGAATCCTTTGAGGTGGAAATATATACCTTAAATCCAGACATTTAGAGGTGGAAAGAAATACCTTTAATCTGGGCCAGGCTTACAGCAGGATGTATAGGATTTATAAAAGGACTTAGCAAAAGAAAGCTTGCTTTCTTTGCTGCTTTGCCTCTTGGCTCACACTCTCTCTGGTGAGTATATTCAGCATTACTGACAGCCAGCTGAGACACACAGCCTCTTGGGCTGAAAGTGTCTAGACTCATATCCATTGTGTTGGTAGATCTATAGCCTGTAAGCCATTCTAAAAAATTCTCAAATACATAAATATGAGATTATCTATGTGTTTGTATGTCTATAAAATATATACACGCAAATATCTTCATTCTATAGATTCTGATCCCCTAGAACACCTAGACCCATGCAGCCTTCATTTCCTCCCACACACAAACCACTCATGTTGTATAGAAAGTACTGTGATCATAAGTAAAGGAGTATTTCTTGAAAACCACAAACCTTCAAACATTGTTGATCATTAATAGTCCAACTGTTTTACAGCAGAATTCTTATCTAGGATTCCAAGAGGCTGAAACTGTTTTTCTTCATTGCCTTCTCTGCAAGCACTTTGCTGAGTAGGCTCATGCATATCCTGCTGTGGCTAGACCTTGCTTCACGTCTAAATTTTAAGTAGAAAAATGGAATTGAATGTTTATGTTTTGAAATGCTCTACAGCTTTTTCTTATTCAACTTGTGCTGATGTAAATGACTTTAGAAGTAAATTCCTGATTGGACAATAAATATTTTTATGATATAACTGACCAAAACAGAGTATTTTATGATTCAGTTAAAGCATGTAAAGAAGCATCAAATAAAAGTACATCCCTACAGTATGAAATAAAGGATTATATATATACTTAGAATGCTTAGAATGCACCTGTCATTTTTATTGCAGCATTGCATAAGTGTTTGTTTTTATATTTTGTTCTTTCTATTCCATTCAAACTTCTCAGTAAGATGTCCTCAGACCAGTGTATTTCATGACTAGCAACCATGTATTTAATTTTGAAATAGTAATACCAATAAAAAGCTTATACAAATAATTCATTTAAAGTATCTCTGTTGTATACAGCTTTTTCAAAGCATTTTTGTTCAAGATTAATATCAGTATTTTTCTGTCAGAATCCTGTAGAACTTGTAGACACACAGAAAAACTACATCAAATAAAACGTGAAGTTGCTGTCAGCTTATACATCACTTACCATGTCTGTAAAATATGCTTTTATTGGAAGTTATCAGTGGAGGTAAAACTAATTTAAAAAATTAGTAATGGAGTATGATCAAAGAATAAGCAAACAGACCTTGCTGCCATGGAGCTGTCTTTATGAAATATATTATTAATATCCCTTCTTTATGTAACACTTAGCTCTTCTGTTCCTAAGACAAAGAATCATATTAAAATTGAATTACTCTAATATGAATAAAAGTGGGTCAAAACTGATCCTTATCTATATTGAGATTTTGTGAGCCCCATTTTTATTTAGAAATAAATATACAAAGAATAAATCATAAAAATGAGGTTGCATGTCTTCCATTGTCTCCCACACATGAATTTAGAAGAATATTGAACACTCCAGTAAATATAAATACCGTACATTTATTACTATATGTTCAAGCTCCCTGAAACGACATTGACTCAAAAAGAAGATTTAGTTGAGATACATATTAAGGGTATAGATTCCCTTCCACCCTGAATTCTGCCTACTATTTGGGTGTGGGTCTCTGCATCTGCTCTTATCAGTTGCTGGATGAAGCCTCTCTGGTGACAATTATGCTAGGCTCTGTCCTATGAGTATCAGGAATAATGCTGATCTGTTTGGAGTTGGTCTAGTCTAGGTCACGAGGCTGCACAACGCCCAGCTCCTGGTCCCCCAGGCAGTATGATGCATAGGCTTCCACAGTGGCATGGGTCTTAGGTTGGACCAGTAATGGGTTGGTCATTCCCACAAATTCTGAGCCATCATTACCAGAGCATATAATGCACATAGGACAAATTATAAGATGAAAGCTTTGTGGTTGGGTTGATGTCCCAGTCTCACTGCTGGGATCCTTACCTGGGAATAGAAGATGGGTGGTTTGAGCTCGCTATCCCCCATTGTTAGGAAATATCACTAGGTTACTCACAGATTCCAGGTAATTTTTCCTGCCCTAGGTTTTTACATTGCCCCCCCGCAATGACCCACTATTCAAATTGCCTTTCCTAGTACTCTCTCCAACCACCCATTACATGCCTTACCCGATCTCTCCTGTTTCTATGCCTACACACATCTATATAATCTGTAAAATTTATTCTGTTTCCCATTCCCAGGACAACCCATGTTTTGCTCCCTGAACCCTCCCTGTTATTTAACCTTTCTAGATCTGTGGATTTTAGCCTGTTTATCATTAACTTAGTAGATAATCGTCAATTATCAGGGAGTATACATCTAGTTTGTCTATAGGGGTCTGGATTATCACACTCAGGTTTTCAGTTCCATCTATTTAGCTGTAATTCCATGATAATATTGGGTTTGTTTGCTTATTTATTAGTTTCCCATTTATTCAATTATTTATTTGTTTTATTTTTACATTTATTTTTATTAGATACTTTCTTTATTTACATTTAAAATTCCCCTTTCCTCATTTCCCCTCCCAAAACCCCCTATCGCATCCCCCTCCCCCTGCTCACCAATCCACCCACTCCCAATTGATTCCCTGTCCTGGCATTCCACTACACTGGGACAACTAGCCTTCATAGGACCAAGGAACCATCCTCTCATTCATGCCCCAAAAGCTGTCCTCTGCTACATATGTGGTTGGAGCCATTGTTCCCTCCATATGTACTCTTTGGCTGGTGGTATAGTCCCTAGGAGCTCTGGGGGTACTGTTTGGTTCATACTGTTGTTCCTCCTATGGGTCTACAAAAATCTTTAAGCTCCTTGGGTCCTTTCTCTAGCTCCTCCATTGGGGGCACTGTGCTCAGTCCAGTGTTTGGCTGACAGCACCCCCCTCTGTATTTGTCAGGCACTGACAGAGCCTCTCAGGAGACAGCTATATCAGGCTCCTGTCAGCAAGCACTTGGCATCCACAAGAGTGTCCAGGTTTGGTGACTGTATATGGGATGGATCCACAGGAGAGCAAGGCTCTGGATGCTTTTCCTTCCGTTTCTGCCTCACACTCTGTCTCTGTATCTACTCCCATGGGCATTTTGTTGCCACTTATAAGAAGTACCAATGTATCCATACTTTGGTCTTCCTTCTACTTGAGCTTCATGTGGTCTGTGAATTACATCTTCAGGATTCTGAGCTTCCAAGCTAATATAGACTTATCAGTGAGTACATACCATGTCTGAGAAGCACTTAAAGAAATGTTCAACATCCTTGGTCATCAAGGAAATGTAAAACAACCCTGAGATTCATCCTCACCCCAGTCACAATGGCTAAGATCAAAAACTCAGGCGACAGAAGATGCTGGCCAGGATGTGGAGAAAAAAGAACACTCCTCCATTGCTGGTGGGAGAGGAAGCTGGTACAACCACTCTGGAAATCAGTCTGGCAGTTCCTCGGATAACTGGACATAGTACTACCTGAGGAGCCAGCTATATCACTCCTGGGCATATACCCAGAAGATGCTCCAATGTGTAATAAGGACACATGCTCCACTATGTTCATAGCAGCCTTATTTATAACAACCAGTAGCTAGAAAGAACAGAGGAATGCATACAAAAAAAATGTAGCACATTTACACAATGGATTACTACTCAGCTATTAAAAACAATGAATTCTTGAAATTCTTAGGCAAATGGATGGAACTAAAAAATATCATCCTGAGTCATCTATTCATTTTATATCCTGATCAGATTCCCCATCCTAGACTCCTTTCCCATAGCCCCTATCACCATCTCCCCTTCCCTTCTACTCTGAGAAGTGGATCCTCTGAGTGCCATCCCACACTTACACATCAAGTCATTAAATGCCTGAGCACATCTCCCTCTGAGCATAGAAAAGGTAGCTCAATTAGTAGAACAGGATCTACCACCACTTGGCAACAGAGTTACAGGCCCCACTTCTGTGTATTGTGGACCTTCATGATGACTAAGCTGTATATCTGTTACATATGTGTGCAGCTAGGGGAATGACCTAGCTCCAGGCCATGTATGCTCTTTGGTTAGTGGTTAAGTATCTAGAAGCCTCCAAGAGTTCAGGTTTGTTAACTCCTTTGGTCTTCCTGTAGAGTTCCCCTATTTTTCACATATCTTAATCCTTCCCACCACTCTTCCACAAGACTCTCCAAGCTCTGCCTAATGTTTGGCTGTGGGTCTCTGTATCTGTTTCTGTCAGATGCTGGGTGGAGCCTCTCATAAGGCAGCCATGCTAGGCTGCTGTGTCTGCAAGCATCAAAGTATCATTAGTAGTGACAGGGGTTGGCTCTAGCCAATGGGATAGGTCTCAAGTTAGAGAAGTCATTGGTTTGGCATTCCCTCAGTCTCTGCTCCATCTTTGTCCCTGTACTTCTTGTAGACAGGGCACATTTTGGAACATAGGTTTTGTGAGTAGCTTGTTGTCCTTATTTGTCCACTGTGAGCCATGCTTCACTACAGGAGTAGATGTATCAGTCTCCATATGCCCCACTGATAGGAGTCTTGTTTTGAGTGATCCTAATAAATTCCCTGGAGAGTCCCTAAACCCAGGTCTTTATCAGATACCCCCATCCCACACAGGTCAGCTCAGGTGCCAATTATAATCCACTCTCTCTTGGCCCTCTGTTTCTAGCTTTTATTACAGCTGATCCCTCAATTACCCATCCCCTCTCTAACCCCAGTTCCCTCAGTCCATCCAACTCCAAAGATTATTTCTCCTTTTGAGTGATATTTAAGCATTCCTTTTTGGGCCTTCCTTGTTATTCAGCTTCCTTGAGCCTGTGGATTATAGTGTGGGTATCCTGTACTTTATGGCTAATTTCCAGTACTAAGTGAGTACATACCATACTTGGTATTTTTGATATCAATATACTCATTCTGGATGATACTTTCTAGCTCCATACATTTGCCTGCAAAATTCATGATGTTCTTGTTGTAAATAGCTGAGTGGTATTCCATTGTGTAAGTGAACCTTGCTTTCTTTATACATTCTTTGGATGAGAGACGTCTGAGTTGTAATCAGTTTTGTACAATTGTCAGGAAACCTTCTATAAACATGGGGGAACAAGTGGTCTTGTAGTATAGTGAAAGATCTTTTGGATATATGTGCAGGAGTTTTATAGGTGGGTCCTGGGGTAGAACTATTCCAAACTTCTGAGAACTGGGAGTTTGATGTCCGGAGTGGTTGTACAAGTTTCCATTCCCACCAGCAAGAGATGAGACTCCCCCTTGCTTCTCATCCCCATGAGCATGTGCTGTCCTTTCAGGTTTTTTTTTTATTTTAGCCCTTCTGATGGGTGTAAGGTGAAATCTCAGAGATATTTTGATTTGCATTTTTCGAATGTTAAATATTTCTTAAGGTGCTTCTCAGCCATTTGGTATTCCTCAGTTAAGAATTCTTTGATTAGCTCTGTACCCCATTTTCAATAGAGTTATTTGACTCTGGAATCTAACTTCTTGGATTCTTTGTATATGTTGAACATTAGCCCTCTATCAGATGTAAGATTGGTAAATATCTTTTTCCAGTCTGTTGGTTGATGTTAAGTCTTATTGACAGTGTCCTTTGCCTTACAGAAGCTTTGCAATTTTATGAGATCCCATTTGTCAATTGTTGACCTTAGAGCATAAGCTATTGGTGTTCTGTTCAGGAATTTTTTTCCCTGTACCCATATGCTTGAGGCTCTTCCCCACTTTCTTTCCTATTAGTTTCAGTGTATCTGGTTTTATATGAAGGTCCTTGATCCACTTGGACTTGAGCTGTGTACAAAGAGATAAGAATCCATTGATTTGCATTATTCTATATGCTAACCACCAGTTGAACCAGCACTATTGTTGAAAATGCTGACATTTTTCCACTGGATGATTTTAGCTCCTTTGTCAAAGATCAAGTGACCATAGGTTTGTGGGTTCATTTCTGGGTCTTCAATTCTACATGCCTGTAACTACACCAATATCAAGCACTTTTTATCACTATTGCTCTGTAATACAACTTGATGGTGATTCTGCCAGAAACTCTCTTATTGTTGATAACATGTTTTTGCTATCCTGGGTTTTTGGTTATTCCAGATGAATATGCAAGTTGATCCAACTCTATGAAGAATTGAGTTGGAATTTTGATGGGGATTGCATTGAATCTGTTGATTGCTTTCTGTAAGATGGTCATTTTTACTATATTAATCCTGCCAAACCATAAGCATGGGAGACCTTTCCATCTTCTGAGGTTTTCTTTGATTTCTTTAGAGATTTGAAGCTTTTGTCATACAGGTCTTTCAGTTGCTTGGATAGAGTCACGTCAAGGTATTTTATATTATCTGTGGCTTTTGTGAAGAGTGTCATTTCTCTAATTTCTTTCTCAGCCTGTTTATCCTTTGAGTAAAGGAAGGCTACTGATTTGTTTGAGTTAATTTTATATCTGGCCATTTTGATGAAGTTGTTTATCAGCTGTAGGAGTTCTCTGGTGGAATTTTTGTCATCACTTAAGTATACTATAGTATCATCTGCAAATAGTGATAGTTTGACTTATTCATTTCCAATTTGTATCCTTTTGACATTCTTTTGTTGTCTAATTGCTATGTCCAGGAGTTTGAGTACTATTGATTATGTAGAGAGAGAGGGGGGGCAGCCTTCTTTAGTCTCTGATTTTAATGTTATTGCTTCAAGATTCTCTCCATTTACTTTGATGTTGGCTATTGGTTTGCTATATATTGATTTTAGTATTTAGGTGTAGACCTTGAATTCCTTATCTTTCCAAGACTTTTATCATGAAGGGGTGCTGGATTTTGTCAAATGTTTTCTCAGCATTTAATGAAAATGAGGTAACCCAATCACAAAAGAAAACACATGGTATGCACTCACTGAAAAGTGGGTATTAGCCTGGAAGCTTGGAATAATACAAACCACATGAAGCTCATGAAGAAGGAAGACCAAAGTGTGGATACTTCAGTCATTTCCAGAAGTGGGAACAAAATACCAATGGGATGAGATACAGAGACAAATTGTGGAGCAGAGACAGACAGAATGGCCACTTTCTGTCTTACAGAAAGTGGAAAGACAGTCAGAGACTGCCCCACCTGGAGACCCATACCATATACAGTTCCAAACCCAGTCTCTATTGTGGATGCCAACAAGTGCTTGCTGACAGGAGCCTGATATAGCTGTCTCCTGAGAGTCTCTGCCACTGCCTGAGAAATATAGAGGGTGATGCTCTCAGCCAACTATTGGCCTGAGCACAGGGTCCCCAGTGGAGGAACTAAAGAAAGGACCCAAAGAGCTGAGGGACTAAACCACCAAGCAAAGAGTACACATGGAGGGACCCATGGCTCCAACTGTATATGTTGAAGAAGATGCCCTTGTTGGATATTAATGAGAGGAGAGGCCCTTGGTTCTATGAAGGCCCGTTGCCCCAGTATAGAGGAATGCCAGGACAGGGAATCAGGAGTTGATGGATTGGTGAGCAGGGGGAGGAGGAATGGTATAAGGGCTTTTGGAAGGGAAATGAGGAAAGGGGATAACATTTGAAATATAAATAAAGAAAATATCTAATTTAAAAAAATGAAAAATGTGCACTCAGTGCAGAAAAAGAAAGAATCTCTTCTGTCAAAAGAAAATATAGAGCCAGGCAGTGGTGGTACATGCTTATAATCCTAGCACTTCGGAGGCAGCGGAAGGCAGATTTCTGAATTTGAGGCCATCCTGGTCTACAAAGTGAGTTCTAGTACCAGCAATGCTATACAGAGAAACCCTGTCTTGAACTCCCCCCACCAAAAAGACAGTCTAGAAATATTTTGATATACTGTTAAACTACAAAAGCCACTCCTCCTGTCTCCCAGCATTAGATTTTCTTTATTTTGGCCATTGGCCATATTTGTATTTCAGCACATATATAGTTTCTTCGTTTGAGCATCTTTTTTTTTTCCTTTTTTTTTTGTCTTTTTTTTTATTTGATATAATTTATTTACATTTCCAATGATTTCCCCTTTTCTAGCCCCCCCCACTCCCCGAAAGTCCCGCAAGCCCCCTTCTCTTCCCCTGTCCTCCCACCCACCCCCTCCCACTTCCCCGTTCTGGTTTTGCCCTATACTGTTTCACTGAGTCTTTCCAGAACCAGGGGCCACTCCTCCTTTCTTCTTGTACCTCATTTGATGTGTGGATTATGTTTTGGGTATTCCAGTTTTCTAGGTTAATATCCACTTATTAGTGAGTGCATACCATGATTCACCTTTTGAGTCTGGGTTACCTCACTTAGTATGATATTCTCTAGCTCCATCCATTTGCCTAAGAATTTCATGAATTCATTGTTTCTAATGGCTGAAGAGTACTCCATTGTGTAGATATACCACATTTTTTGCATCCACTCTTCTGTTGAGGGATACCTGGGTTCTTTCCAGCATCTGGCAATTACAAATAGGGCTGCTATGAACATAGTAGAACATGTATCCTTATTACATGGTGGGGAGTCTTCTGGGTATATGCCCAGGAGTGGTATAGCAGGATCTTCTGGAAGTGAGGTGCCCAGTTTTCGGAGGAAACGCCAGACTGATTTCCAGAGTGGTTGTACCAATTTGCAACCCCACCAGCAGTGGAGGAGTGTTCCTCTTTCTCCACACCCTCTCCAACACCTGCTGTCTCCTGAATTTTTAATCTTAGCCATTCTGACTGGTGTAAGATGAAATCTTAGGGTTGTTTTGATTTGCATTTCCCTAATGACTAATGAAGTTGAGCATTTTTTAAAATGCTTCTCCGCCATCCGAAGTTCTTCAGGTGAGAATTCTTTGTTTAACTCTGTACCCCATTTTTAATAGGGTTGTTTGGTTTTCTGGAGTCTAACTTCTTGAGTTCTTTATATATATTGGATATTAGCCCTCTATCTGATGTAGGATTGGTGAAGATCTTTTCCCAATTTGTTGGTTGCCGATTTGTCCTCTTGATGGTGTCCTTTGCCTTACAGAAACTTTGTAATTTTATGAGGTCCCATTTGTCAATTCTTGCTCTTAGAGCATACGCTATTGGTGTTCTGTTCAGAAACTTTCTCCCTGTACCGATGTCCTCAAGGGTCTTCCCCAGTTTCTTTTCTATTAGCTTCAGAGTGTCTGGCTTTATGTGGAGGTCCTTGATCCATTTGGATTTGAGCGTTTGAGCATCTTTTATCTAGATGTTTTGTAAAACACCTAGTGAATGTTATGAATTCAGTTACAATCCCTAAATCAGTTGTATTTAAGTTTTAACCCCTAGTGGAACCATTGAAGAGACACTTAAGACTAAATAATGCTTAAGAATGGACCCTAGAAATATGATAAATCATTCACCTTTGAATTTGGAATAATGCCCCTTGCTCCTCAAAAGGCTCGTTGGTCAACAACCTGTGACACTATGGAAGGTAGTATAACTTGTAGGAAGTAGTACCTGGCAGAACTGTTATGTTTTTAGAGCCATGACTTTGAGGGAATATTAAGACTAAGATTCCTCCAGTCTTTTTCCATCTGAACACCATAAAATAAATGTTTCTTCTACAATAAACAAGATGATATTGTCTCTCACCACACCATCAGCAGGCCCAAGGGACCATGCACTAAATGGTGTGACACATTTGCCACAGGGGTAAAGGAAAGATTCCAGGTTTGCTCAGTAGTAGAGAAAGACAGTGCAATATGAGGACACATAAGGAGATGACTCATACATCAGGGAGAGAATAGCCCAACTAACATTTGTATCTTGGAACTTCAAGCTACCCAATCTGCCTCATTTTTTAATGTCAAGCTTAGAAAACTAATACAGTAAGCTCCCCACAGAAACTAGTTTAACCAACTAAAAATTAGTTAATGAAAGTTTTAGTGAAGAAGATCAATGCTAACTTCCTTTACCCTGCTTTGTTAGAAAGGGCTACAGGTGAATATTAATAAGGAAGACTGAAGCATCAAATGTTTCACATATCTTTGTCTTAGCCACACAGAGTACCATAAAGTAATCCTCTATGGTACTCTGTGTTGAATTTTACAAAGTAAGCCTGTCAAGCATCTTTGTGATTTATATTACAAGTGTTGAGTATTATTCTTGATAAAAATCAAACTGAACATAGATTCTTCCCTGACCAAGTCTAACTACATAATGATACTTCTTTGCATAATTTTATTAATTAGATATTTCGACAAGAGAGTTGTGATTAACTATGTAAGGTAGCAAAGTATTATTTGCTTACTGTTTTCTTATAAAGCATGCTAAAAATGTAATCATGACTAGATTGATTTATATTCTATGTGAGACATGTTTATGTTTCTTATGTAAAATCTATTCCTTTTTAGTATTCTGATATATATCATGCTATTTTTAATAATAGTTATATAAGGAAACACCATTGATAATTAATAGTAATCTATGAATTATGAATTTTGAAATAAATTCTTTGAATTATTTTTGTCTTTGTTTTAGATTCCCATGTTTTATATTAGGACATTTTTTTTCTATTCACACTAATATACACAGTGTCCAAGGAACTGCATATTTGCAACAAACAGTTAGGAACTGGGCAAATAATTCTACAGGGTAATTTATGAAATGTGCTATGAAGTTATAAAATTGTTACAGAGTTATAAGATTTCCAGCTTGTATGAGAGGACCAATAAAAGGGAAAAGACATAAAGAAATATGAGATTGGATTCATGTGATATAATCTCAAAATTATTAGTTTTATGATATCTTGCTGGTAGGCAAATATTATATTAGTCTCAAATATAATGGTGACATATTTTGAAATATAAAGCTGTCATCCTGCTTGCAAGGTAGGCTTAAATTACTTTTGGTTACAGCAATCTTGTTTATTTAATTTGATGATGATCTATGAAAACCCTTATTTTCTTCTGCTACCAGTTTCTGACATCTGCAACAATGTGAGACGAAAATTGTTTGTGTGAAGGGTTGGAAAATTTTCCCTCCAACAAACTCAATGATTGGTGTTGTTTCTAACTCTAGGAAGTCTCAGGAGTAAAATGGCTTTTATACTTTGTTTTATGTTGAGCTATTACCTAAGAAAGCAATAACAAAAATAACTAAGAACTCTTTCTCTGACAATCTCCAACTAGTCACTGAAAGACTGCAATGGTTTTATATGTCTGTAAGACTTTTCTTGTGTTTGCTGGAAAGTGAAGGATTATGCAAATTGAACCATTGAAAATCAAGACTGCTTATCTGAGTTAACTTTCCTCTATTTGATTGAATAATGACGTCTTTTGAAATTTAAGATTTTTCACTTCCTAGAAGTCCTGAAACATTAAGCTGATCCACATATGTTAAGATGGTAACACACCTAGAAGTTTGACATCCTAAGGGTTCACCCAAGAGTTAAGTGATTAATAATTGATTGTAAACCTTATAGGTAAGCATGGATCAGAATCAGTAATCATGCATCCCATTTCTCATTTACTTAAACACATATGTGCTGATTCATATGCAGGACGTAGAAAAGTACTAATGTGAAACCTTTGAATTGCTGAAGAAAAATACTGAAGTATTCCATCTATTCAAAACTCACTTTCAACCAGTAGATATGGTCATTACAGAGATTTACTGTCTTGAAACATCCTAATGATTTAAAACCCACTAAAGCTGTAACCTACATTTTAAAGAACACTACTCAAATTTAGTGTGAAATAGTTAATTTTTATCATAAACTGGCAACATTGAAAGAGCAACTACAAAGTCTGATTATATTCATAGATCTCAGTAGTTCTCAACTTTGGTCACTGGAGCTTCTGAGCAAATAGTGTATAGTGTAAAGACTCACAACTATTCAATGTACTGAGCATGAATAATTGAGTGCTAATCAGTGGGTTGGCTATCTATATCAGTCACTTGCTCTCCAAGGCTCAGGGAATTTCATGGAAGACTGAGTGGGCAAAACATAAAGGCTGATGGATAGAGAGGAGACTGGTGAGATGCTGCCTACTGGTTGTTGCATAGATCAATTTACAGCCTCTGTGTTCATGTCCCAGTCTATATAGGTCTGCATTCTAAGGTGAAGCTGGCAGGGAATCCTTTCCCTGGCCAGTGGGAATCTTGCATGGCTCACGTGTAGCCAGAATAACTAAAATGTTATAGGTTTCCAAGGGCAAATTGAGCAAGGCATGCTACTAGGCCTCTTCAACTAGGGACCAAAGTCAGGGCCACTGAGCAGAAATTGGCTGCAGTTAAGTGTACACACCCAGCTGGTTGGGCCTGGTCAGGGTCCAGTGAGGAAAGCTTCTGGAGAGAAAACTCTTCCCTAGAGTGCGAAAGCTCAGTAAAATAGGCATTCCCAGATAATCTTTGATGAAATAACTAGTGCTCTTTACTCCTTGTGAATGAAACTTCAAATGTTTGGATGGAGCAGTTATCGAAAGGCAGATGATGTCTATTGGCTCTGTCTGAGATGTTAGGGATGCCTCATCCGAACATGGAAAGAACTTTAGGTGTTGGCCCTATGTGACTGATTGTCACAGTTATCTCAGTGAGGCATAGTGGTCACATGTTTCAGGACAGAAACCTAGTCAGGAATATATTTAAACTCATAACTGTTCTTGGTACAGTGACAGGCAGGCAGATCAATGGAACAGGATTGAAGATCCAGAAATGAAGCCACACACCTATGGCCACTTGATCCTCGACAAAGAGGCTGAAAACATCCAATGGAAAAAAGATAGACTTTTCAACAAATGGTGCTGGTTCAACTGGAGGTCAGCATGCAGAAGAATGCGAATTGATCCATCTTGTCTTCTTGTACTAAGCTCAACTCCAAATGGATCAAGGACCTCCACATAAAGCCAGACACTCTGAAGCTAATAGAAAAGAACCTGGGGAAGACCCTTGAGGATATCGGTACAGGGGGAAAGTTCCTGAACAGAACACCAATAGCTTATGATCTAAGATCAAGAACTGAAAAATGGGACCTCATAAAATTACAAAGTTTCTGTAAGGCAAAGGACACCATCAAAAGGACAAATCGGCAACCAACAAATTGGGAAAAGATCTTCACCAATCCTACATCAGATAGAGGGCTAATATCCAATATATATAAAGAACTCAAGAAGTTAGACTCCAGAAAACCAAATAATCCTATTAAAAAATGGAGTACAGAGTTAAACAAAGAATTTTCACCTGAAGAACTTCGGATGGCAGAGAAGCAGCTTAAAAAATGCTCAACTTCATTAGTCATTAGGGAAATGCAAATCAAAACAACCCTGAGATTTCACCTTACACCAGTCAGAATGGCTAAGATTAAAAATTCAGGAGACAGCAGATGTTGGTGAGGTTGTGGAAAAGAGGAACTCTCCTCTACTGCTGGTGGCATTGCAAATTGGTACAACCACTCTGGAAATCAGTCTGGCGTTTCCTCCGAAAACTGGGCACCTCACTTCCAGAAGATCCTGCTATACCACTCCTGGGCATATACCCAGAAGATTTCCCAGCATGTAATAAGGATACATGTTCCACTATGTTCATAGCAGCCCTATTTATAATTGCCAAAAGCTGGAAAGAACCCAGGTCTCCCTCAACAGAAGAATGGATGCAAAAAATGTGGTATATCTACACAATGGAGTACTATTCAGCCATTAGAAACAATGAATTCATGAAATTCTTAGGCAAATGGATGGAGCTGGAGAACATCATACTAAGTGAGGTAACCCAGACTCAAAAGATGAATTATGGTATGCAGTCACTAATAAGTGGATATTAACCTAGAAAACTGGAATACCAAAAACACAATCCACACATCAAATGAGGTACAAGAAGAACGGAGGAGTGGCTCCTTGTTCTGGAAAGACTCAGTGAAGCAGTATAGGGCAAAACCAGAACAGGGAAGTGGGAAGGGTTGGATGGTAAAACAGGGGGAGGGAAGGGGGCTGATGGGACTTTCGGGGAGTGGGGTTCTAGAAAAAGGGAAATCATTTGAAATGTAAATAAAAAATATATCGAATAAAAAAAAAAGAAATAAAAAGAAAAAAATGTCAGGGTTCCTAAATCTAGACCTTATTAGTTTTTCTCTCTTGTGGTATGTAGGGTTTACTGCTGCACCCAGTGAACCAAACAAGTGAATCACACAATCTCAAGCAGGTAGACTTCTACCATGGATAAAAGAGGGATATTTGTGGCCCTTAATTGCAGAAGAGCTATTGGAAGTTAATAGCTGCTAAGACAGAGAGAGTTCCTTTTCTTTGGAGATATGGCAACTGGTATGTTCCTTCACATATAAGAGACATTGCATAGACTTGGGTATTATTAATACTAATTCTAAAGCTATTACATATTTTAAGGCTATGAAAAGAAGGTTTCAATGTATCAACACCAAAGTGTGAATGATGAGACAAAATGACAAAACATCTTGACTTGGTTAAAACATATATATGTTAATATTAAAATATAATATTGAGTTGGGCCTGGTGTACACATCTTTAATACTAGTACTTGGGAGGCAGAGGTAAGTGGTTATCTTTGAGTTCTATCCCAGGTAAGCTCTGTCTCAAAAACCAACCAAATAAACAAAGGTTACATTTTGTTATGTAATGTGTATAAATTACTTTGTTATACAAGAACTATTTAAACAATGTTTCAGACAACAAAATTCTTACTACTTGATTTGATCATTATATATTATATGCTTGGATTGAATTAGCCCACAGTTAGTCAAAAATTTAGAAAAAATAATAATTTGCAAACACACTTATTGTGCCTTTCTTTAACTCAGATATATTTATAAAACCACATGAAACAATATAACAGAACAGATGATTCTGTGTGTGTGTGTGTGTTATTTTAAACTGTCTTTGATAATCATCAGTAAAGTTATGATAAAGTATATTGTGGGTATTCCAAGTGAGACTGATCATGAGACATCATGTCTAGTCCTCCGTAAAATCACAACTGCTGCCTGCCCTACCATCTGACTAGCACATATCCTCTGAAGCAATAAGGTTGAGTTAATCACTGTTAAATGTTTACATTTTTACATTTGTAACTTTTCATTTTGTGCTGAAATTTCCTTTCCTGGTAATTTACTGAATGTGATTTTAAAATTTCTGTAAAGTTATTTTTTAAATATAGATGTCTTCTTTCAACCTAAAATTTTTTCCATCTACAAGAAAGGCAGGCAGAGGGCATGGATCAGTACCTGAGGTAATGTCCAACCAATAACCTGCCAAACTTCAGACCCATCCCATAGGCAAGCCTCAATACTTAACACTATTAAAGATACTATGCTATACTTGTATAGAGGAGTATGTTGTCCTCTGAGAGGCTCTACCTTCAGCTGACCCAGACAGATACATACATTTTCAGGCAAACAGTAGATGGAGCGTGGGGACTCTTACGGAAGAACAGAAAGAAACGTTGCAGATCCTGAAAGGGATAGGAACTTCTGGACCCATGGGGCTTTCAGGGTCTGAAGCACCATCCAAGGAACAAACACAGCCTGGACCTAGGCCTCCCTGCTCACATACAGCAGGTATGACGCATGGCCTTCATGTTGCTCCCAAACAACTAGAATGTGGCCTATCCTCAAAGCTGTTGCTACATGTTTCTTTAGAGATACGTGGCACATATTCCATGAATATTGATTAAATTTCAATTGCAGAGAGAAAGTAATTAATTCTCTTGTTTTGATCTACTGTGTTCAAGGAAAGAACAACGCAGAAAATAACAATAAACAAAATTACTGATTAACCTGTCTGAGTTTGTTTTAATTTCCAGTCTTTCAGAATTTTGAATTTTTATGTAAACTGACCAAGCCATTGATTTCAATATATCCTATTGAATCAGGTGACATTTTTCTATCTATTTTGTTCTTAAATTCATGTTTTTCTTTTAATTATCTGTTATGTTTCAACACCTCTGAACTTATAAAGAAAAGATAAACAAGACTTTTTAAAATATGATTCTGTTTTCCGTATAAAGCAAATGGAAAAATAGAGAAGTTTAAAATGAGTATACAGTATTTGGATTAAAACACCCAATACAAAACTCCTATTTTTAAAAAATAACAAAACAGGCTTCTATTAACACTAAGATAATTTCCATATACTTTTCTTTGTTTCAAGGAAGTAATTGTGTTTACACAGGAGCAGGAAAGGAGGCAGAATTGGTGAAAGTATATTTTTTAGGACTTAAGATTTTTAGCTTGGAAAACCCTGGTCAATAATGTCATTTATGTATTTCTAAACTGATAATTGGTATTTTCTCTAACATTACAAACTCCCAAAGTAAACAGACACATGCTCATTTGCATATAGGAGTCATAGGATGGATGCTCTGCAAATATTAGTCGTTGATTTTGATTCCCTGTGCCTCTAAGATCTATAATTTATCAGTGAAAATATATATAACGTTTCTTTGCTAAAGTGCTTAAGAGGCCCGTGAAGAGCATGTGATTTTGGGATGCTTAATGACAGTGTCTCTGCAGAGCCTTGCCTTGTGGGTTCCAATCAACATTTTATGTATTTTCTGCAGCCTTGCAAAATACTGAGACATGTGCTGTTGTCCAAAGATGAACAGCATTCTATTATATAGATATATATGGATAGCGTTCTGAGAAGAATTTTCACAGTAAAGAGACTAAAATCTGTGAGCTGGCTTCACTTGGAGAAGAGCTGCATGCTAACACACACTGTGCCTCCAAGTTTGACTTAGAATTCATTTGTTTATTTTCTCTACCTGTTTCTCTCTCTACAACTCTCATGCTGGTCAAAAACTTTGAAAAATATTTCAGCTAGCTGTTTTCCAAAAGAAGAGAAAAGAAAGTACACACGAATCAATGTTTTAGAAAGGGTACTCACATCGATTGCCCGGACTCCATCATTAATTTGGCTTGGGCTATTACCAGTGGAGCCGTTTGCTCATCACTCTGAGAAACAAGCTGGATGCTGCTACAACAGAAATCATGCTGGCCATTTTTCTTCATCTTAGAGTGTTTCCTGTCTTATACATGAACACAGACACAGAATACTTCGTTTGTTCAGTCACTCAGAGACTAGAAATTTGTCACTATTCTTCCAAATGGAAATAGTTTAAAAGTAATATACATATCACAGTGTAATATTCAAATCTTCTATGCTTAATAGAAGTTAAGTATTCTTAGTCAGAGTGTCTGATTGCTCAGTAGCCTAATGGGTGGAGGAATGCCAATGAGGAAAATAAAGGAACCCATGATTAAAAAACATCACAGTGTTTCATTGTACCTTTCCCAGAAATCAGGCCTGTCTTGCAATCAACAGTTCCCAAGTTTGAGAAATAACACAAGATTGAACTTAGTATTGTGTAAGGGAATTTACTTGGGCATCGTTCTCATTACTTTCGTCACTCATTCATAAAGTTTTTAGAAATTAAAGCAATACCATGATTTACATAATGCTCATGTTACTTTATTTTCTTTCCACTGTGACCAAATATACCATTAGAGGAAACATAATGGAAGAAATATTCCATTTTGTTACAGAGGGTGAGCCTACAGTCCACCACTGCAACTAAACATGGTAGCAGACTGGCTCTTGACTATGGCCACAACTCAGATCTCTCTAGAGAGAGATGGGAGTACATGTGGGACTGAGCCCCACATGTACTCCCATGACCTATGTACTACCTACACACAAATTCAGTTCCTTCAGCTATATCTTTCCTTTCAGAGTTACACAGCTTCCCAAACAGTGTTAATAACTCTACTAGTTATTAAAACACATATGTCCCTGGAGCCTTTCTTGCATTTAACCAGGAAAAGCATCAAAACTATAATTAAGTACATTGTGTTCTTTGAATATTCCCTTCAGATCTCAGCAGGAAAAGAAATGATGTCTTCCCATCCATGTAGCTCTTTAAGATGTTTGTTCATGCTCAGCATGGTTCCCATTTGCTTTCTAGCATATCGTTGATTTTCTTTTTTTTTATATTGTTTTTTATTCAATATATTCTTATTTACATTTCAAGTGAATTTCACTTTCCTAGGTTCCCCCCTCCCCGAAAGTCCCATAAGCCCTCTTCCCTTCCCGTTCCCCAATCCACCCCTTCCCACATCCCTGACCTGGTATTCCCCTACACTGCTGCACTGAGCTTTTCCAGGACCGGGGGGTACTCCTTCCTTCCTCTTGGGCATCACTTGATATGAGTATTGTGTCCTGGGTATTCCAAGCTTTTAGGCTAATATCTATTTATCACTGAGTGTTCTTTTGAGACTGGGTTACCTCACTAAGAATGATGTTCTCCAGTTCCATCCATTTGTCTAAGATTTTCATGAATTCATTGTTTCTAATGGCTGAATAGTACTTCATTGTGTATATATACCACATTTTCTGTATCCATTCCTCTGTTGAGGGACATCTGTGTCCTTTCCAACTTCTGGCTTTTATATATAGGGCTGCTATGAACATAGTGGAGCATGTATCCTTATTACATGTTGGTGAATCCTCTGGGTATATGCCCAGGAATGGTATAGCAGGGTCCTCTGGAAGTATCATTCCCAGTTTTCTGAGGAACCGCCAGACTGACTTCCCAAGTGGTAGCACCAGCTTGCAACCCCACCAGCAGTGGAGGAGTGTTCCTCTTTCTCCACATCCTCACCAGCACCTGTTTTCTCCTGACTTTTTGATCTTAGCCATTCTGACGGGTGTGAGGTGAAATCTCAGGGTTGTTTTGATTTTCATTTCCCTGATGACTAAGGGTTTTGAACATTTTTTTAGGTGCTTCTCAGCCATTCGATATTCCTCAGGTGAAAATTCTTTGTTTAGCTCTGTACCCATTTTTAAGGGCAATATTTGGTTCTCTGGAGTCTACCTTCTTGAGTTCTTTGTATATCATGGATATAAGCCCTCTGCCAGATATAATGTTGGTAAAGATATTTTCCCAATTTGTTGGTTGCTGTTTTGTCCTTTGGATAATGTCCTTTGCCTTACAGAAAATTTGTAGTTTTATGAGGTCCCATTTGTCAATTATTGATCTTAGAGCATAAGCTATTGGTGTTCTGTTGAGGAAATTTTCCCCTGTGCCCATGTCCTCAAGGGTCTTCCCCAGTTTCTTTACTATTAGTTTCTGTGTGTCTGGTTTTATGTAGAGATAAACTATAGAGACCATTTTGAACATTCCCCAAAATTTTCATGTCTGACTCTTTTGACACTGCAAATTAATTTACTTTAGTAACTTACTTAGAATCTGTTAACTAATCTCTTGGATACAGCTGAAGATTCCCTTCTCCCTTTCAATATGCTGTGTAGGGTCAGATCTTATATTGATTGTAATAGTCATTCATGTAGCTGTCATAGACTGTTTAGGATAATTACAAAACTTTTAAGGTTGTCCACTAAAAATGAAATGCCCTTAGTACAAGGAAACAAGGATGGATCAATTCGCATTCTTCTGCATGCTGACCTCCAGTTGAACCAGCACCATTTGTTGAAAAGGCTATCTTTTTTCCATTGGATGTTTTCAGCCTCTTTGTCGAGGATCAAGTGGCAATAGGTGTGTGGGTTCATTTCTGGATCTTCAATCCTGTTCCATTGATCCTCCTGCCTGTCACTGTACCAATACCATGCAGTTTTTAACACTATTGCTCTGTAGTATTGCTTGAGGTCGAGGATACTGATTCCCCCAGACTTTCTTTTGCTGCTGAGAATAGTTTTAGCTATCCTGGGTTTTTTGTTATTCCAGATGAATTTGATAATTGCTCTTTCTAACTCTGTGAAGAATTGAGTTGGGATTTTGATGGGTATTGCATTGAATCTGTAGATTGCTTTTGGCAAAATGGCCATTTTAACTATATTGATTCTACCGATCCATGAGCATGGGAGGTTCTCTAAGCTCAACTCCAAATGGATAGAGGACTTCCACATAAAGTCAGACACTCTGAAGCTAATAGAAAAGAAACTGGGGAAGACCCTTGAGGACATCGGTACAGGGAGAAAGTTTCTGAACAGAACACCAATAGCGTATGCTCTAAGAGCAAGAATTGACAAATGGGACCTCATAAAATTACAAAGTTTCTGTAAGGCAAAGGACACCATCAAGAGGACAAATCGGCAACCAACAAATTGGGAAAAGATCTTCACCAATCCTACATCAGATAGAGGGCTAATATCCAATATATATAAAGAACTCAAGAAGTTAGACTCCAGAAAACCAAACAACCCTATTAAAAATGGGGTACAGAATTAAACAAAGAATTCTCACCTGAAGAACTTCTGATGGCGGAGAAGCATCTTAAAAAATGCTCAACTTCATTAGTCATTAGGGAAATGCAAATCAAAACAACCCTGAGATTTCACCTGACACCAGTCAGAATGGCTAAGATTAAAAATTCAGGAGACAGCAGGTTTTGGAGAGGGTGTGGAGAAAGAGGAACACTCCTCCACTGCTGGTGGGGTTGCAAATCGGTACAACCACTCTGGAAATCAGTCTGGCGGTTCCTCCGAAAACTGGGCACCTCACTTCCAGAAGATTCTGCTATACCACTCCTGGGCATATACCCAGAGGATTCCCCACCATGTAATAAGGAATACATGCTCTACTATGTTCGTAGCAGCCCTATTTATAATTGCCAGATGCTGGAAAGAACCCAGGTATCCCTCAATAGAAGAGTAGATGCAAAAAATGTGGTATATCTACACAATGGGGTACTATTCAGCCATTAGAAACAATGAATTCATGAAATTCTTAGGCAAATGGATGGAGCTAGCGAACATCATACTAAGTGAGGTAACCCAGAATCAAAAGGTGAATCATGGTATGCACTCACTAATAAGTGGATATTAACCTAGAAAACTGGAATACCCAAAACATAATCCACACATCAAATGAGGTACAAGAATAAAGGAAGAGTGGCCCCTTGTTCTGGAAAGACTCAGTGAAGCAGTATTCGGCAAATCCAGAACGGAGAAGTGGGAAGGGGTGGGTGGGAGGACAGGGGGAGAGAAGGGGGCTTACGGGACTTTCTGGGAGTGGGGGGCTAAAAAAGGGGAAATCATTTGAAATGTAAATAAAAAATATATCGATTAAAAAAAAAAGAAGAGAAGAAAAAAAAAGAAAAAAAATGAAATGCCCACCTACTGTGTTATACTTTCCAAGGGAAGACTGAAGGCCTCCTCATTAGTTCTGCATTAGTTGAAAGGTTGTATCACCTCTAACTCCATGGAGATGTGGTGGCGAGTTGAACTATAAATGTACAGTCAACCATTTGTGCAGAAAACAATTACCAGTTTGACCATTCCTGGGTGGCTTACCAGAACAGTTTACAAGAACAACTTCCCTCTGTAATTTTTGTCTACAAAACTGAGTGTTAAATGCAATTTGAAGATTTAGATCCACTGAGCCACAAAAGAAGGAGAAAGATATTTAAATTATGTATCAGGTAGAAATCTTGATTGAAGTTCAATTTTGTATAAAATTATATTTTATAATGTTATCCAAGTTGTGAAAAGATGTCAAAGATAGCACTGTTGAAGACTTTGTTGTTCTTTGTTTGGAATACTAGGGATGGAATACAGAGTCTCAAACATGGGAGCCAAGTAGGTCTTCCACCCATCTACAGTCAAATCCATCAAGTCATATTTTTCAGAAGGTAGTAATTTTTTAAAAAATTATAAAAGAATTTACATTTTAAAACTATATTGAGAGAATTTCACATAGCACCATAAGTAAATCTTACACAGTTTGGTTATCCTTTCTGAAGATTACATAAACCTCAAATGTAAACCTAATATAAAAGTAAAGATTTTGATAGAATGAAAATGTTATCACTCACCAATATTAAAAATATTAGAACCACACCAGAATATGTAATAATTCTAGTAATCTCTAATTTGAATTTATAACTTGTACCTTTTCCCTTTTAGCGTTATGATTTTAGCCCAATTATATGACTATCTTACTGTAATTTTTATATCATATAGAAAGATGATTCAATTATTCTGTAAGTTAAAAAATGTATTAATTTTATTATCTCTCATGGTTAGGAAAACGTCACTTTTGGCCTACTTAGCCCTGACAATGTTATATAAATTTTTAAGACATTAACCAAATATTTAATATGTTTTATCATTCATTTTCATTTGCAGGCTGTATGATTGCAGGTTTCAGGTACTTCACAAACTCATTCACAAGTGTCTCAGCATTGATATGAGTTGATGGAATACTAATGATTCCTGTTTTCTTATAGTTGCCAATAGTTAGTAAGCATTCTGTCTAGCAGATTCAATACTTTTGGCAGCAGGTTTTGTCGGTCCAGATGTTATTCAACCTGATAATTAGAAAAATGTGGGTAAAGATGTCTATTTAATAATGTTAAAGATGCAGGAGAATGAACTGTTTCTGAACTATGTCATACAAAGCTGAAAAAATGAACATTACTTTTTAATGGAAAATACCTGTCTTCTACAGTCAGACTTACAACAGATATGTAAAGGTCCATTCATTTCTCAAGACAAAATCCTCTGTAGATGAAAGAGAGTGGCTTATTTGTTGTTATATTGTTGTAAAGAGACACCATTACCATGGAAGGAAAATCTTATAAAAGAAAGCTTTCATTTGTGGCTTGCTTACAGTTTCAGGGGATTAGTGCATTCTCTCACGGTGGGGAGTATAAGGATATGCAGACAGACATCCCGCAGACAGACATCCCGCTGGAAAAGTAGCGGAGAGCCAGAGCCACAGAAGCAGAAAGAGAAACTCTGCTTAGAATGGGATTTTGAAACTTCAAATACCACCCCTAAGGATGCATATTAACCAAAAAGGCAGCATCTTCTAATGCTTTTAATCCTCACAACTACTGCCACTCCCTTACCACTAACTACTCAAACACAGGACCCTTTGCAGCCATTCTTTCTTAAATTATCACAGAAAACAAATGCAGTTTTGGTATTATGAACATAAGAATGAGGTGTACAACTGCTGGCTCAACAGTATTTTCAACAATATGGAAAATTAACCTCTCCCTTGAACTTTATGTTTTTTTTTTCAGTATTTCATAATTATTTTAAATATACCTCAGAATAAGAAAGTAAACATAGGACTGAGCACTGGACCCTAATGGAGGAATTAGGAGAAAGACTGAAGGAACTCAAGGGATTTGCAAACCCATAGGAAGAATAAAAGTATCAACCAACCAGACACCCCAGAGCTTCCGGGACTAAACCACAAACCATAGATACTGAGGGATCCATGGCTCCGGCTGTATATGTAGCAAAGGATTGCTTTATTTAGCATCGATGAGCGAGTAGGCCCTTCCTCCTGTGCAGGGCTGATGCCCCAGCATAAGGGAAATGCTAGGGTGTGAGGTCTGTAGGTGGGGAGCACTTTCATAGAATCAGGAGCAGGGGCTTTGGCATAGGGAGTTTCCAGAGGGAAAAGAGGAACAGGGATAACATTTGACATATAAATAAATAAAATAACCAAAAAGAAAAAGAAAAAGTAAACCATATTAGTCATATTTATTCTAATGCAAGTTCAAAGCAAGATGTGTAAGGAACATTTAAATTTTTGCTTAATAATTTTGATAAAATACAAAAATCAAAAAGAAAACACACTAAAGCATGGTTTGAATACGTGGTAAGAGCTACTTACCATCCATATTGGATGGATTGCTACTCTCATGGCTTCCTAAGCTGTTTTAGGAGCAAGGAGGAAGTCAGTGAAATTTAAAGAATATTCGCTTCTTCCTGGGAGGTTGAAGAGATGTGAACATAAAGAAAACTATTTTAACTTGCACTTTTTATTTAGTATTTTCTTGTGATTCTCTGGACTACAGTCGACAGAGAGCAGGCACAGGACTGAGTCAAGTCCAGAATGTGGCAAAAAACAAGGCTGTTCTCTCATCTACTTGGAGATGGGGACTTTATTTTCTTAGCATAGATTTTAACCTAATGATGTTCTTTTAAACATTCTGAGAAAACATATTTATGGTTTCAAATATACGATCAGGAATTATATTCATTTATGTCTTATAAAAAGGAAGAATATATTATATATTCTAATATCTTTTTTCAATTTTTTATTAGATATTTTCTTTATTTACATTTCAGATGTTATCCTCTTTCCTCATTTTCCCCTCAGATTTGGATTAACTATTACAGTTAAGAAAGCTTTATAACAGGACCCTGATTGATTTTTACATCTTTTAGACAGAATATTTCATGGAAAGAAGTTATACATAAAATTGACATATGAAACAATTTCCTTTCTAGACTTGAGTGCTTTTGTATTTCTCCTTCATTTACAATTTGGGTAAAAGTTTTCATCAGCTCTACTTTTTATGTGGAGATAATTTTGTGAATTCAGAATTTACTTACTGAAGGGACTAAAAGTACTGAGAAGAAATAAGATAAAAATTGGCCTTCCTCTGGCATGCCTTCCATACATGACATCATTTATGGTGTGTCTTTGCTACTTTCTACTTGTTTATAAGATGTGGTTTTATTTTGATATTCCACAAAGAACAGTTCAAACAAGTAATTATTTTTACTGTTTAATTTATGTTTATTGCTTAATTATTTTGTGATCTCTGTTCATTGATTTATACATATTTCTTTTCTAATCTACTAAAACATAGCTTTAATGGAACCAATTATGATCTACACTGTTGTTCAGACATTTTATCTATCAGAATCAAATTTTGAAAATCTTAAATAAAACAGTAATTTTGTCCAGAATTATTTTTCAATGTTTTCAATTAGTCTATAAAAATGAAGCTAGAATTGTTCCATTTCTCTAAAATATTCATCAATTTATATTTATATATGTTTGTTGATTTTTGTGTGTTTGCTTACTTGTTTACCTAAGACAAGACCATGAAATTGGTATCTTTGAAGGGATAAAACAAGTATTCAAATCCAATGTCTACCAAGAAGACAAAAGCCATATAAGTAGAAGAAAAAAAACCCCACAAGGATTGACAGGTGTGTGTATACATGTGTTTTTAACCAAAATAAGATTTAGGAATCATTTAGCATATATATTTATCCTTTGGGGACAAAACACTCAAATATCAAATGCCTGCTGGTTTGTGTGTTGTACTGGAACTTTTATTCACATACCGAACATCACTACCCAAATGAAAGGATGATTTAAAGACATCTCTGTAAATCTGTGAATACCTAGCACTATGTTGCCAAGGTATGCTACCTATAAAAAGTAAAGGCAAAAAGCAAACAGTAATTATGTAGGGCTATAGTCACATGATTGGAAACTACATTTCTTTTGGAGCTCCCCAGTTAATTCAGAGTTTCTGCTTGGTGTGGGGTTTGACTTCTCTGCCAGTCAGAGATCCTCCTCCAGTGACTGATAGGCACAACTGGAGTGCAATAAAACCAGGAGTGTACACATTACTGTAGAAACCAGAACAGAAAGAATTTACTATTTTTGATAGTTCTTCTCTGATTGGTTTTATATATATATAAACAGGAAGAATATATTATATATTCCAATATCTTTTTTCAGTTTTTTATTAGATATTTTCTTTATTTACATTTAAAATGTTAATTATATATACAGATAAATATATATATATATAATCTGTGTATGCATGTGTATATGAGTGTATGCATGTATATATGATGTGCATATATGTGTATATGCACATCAGCCAATAATTACTCAGCCAACATGTATGTATATATATATATATATGTATATATATATATATATGTGTATGTATGTATATGCATCTATACACACACACCAATCAGGGTCTATCTGGAACTCATAATCTCGGTACTTCAGGGCTGCAGTAAAAAGAAGTGATAAGAGATGGGTAGATAAGGAAAAGTAGAAAAATTTCCTAGTCTCATCAAGATTCATAGGAGTCTCCTGCATCTGAGGTTCCTGACTTGGGCAGGAATTATACTCCATCATCCTCTAGGATTCCTGCAACAACCTCAAGCATGTGGACGCATTCCTGTCAAAGCATTGAAGATCCTCAGTGGGAATTTGTTTCCATAGATGCTTGCAACCTTTGAGGCCTGCCAGATATGGGGGAATTGCCAATTTGACTATTCTTGTATGTAACCTGCTTTCTGAACTTCTGAACTTTCTTAACGTTCTGAAGACTTCCTCAGTGGGAGTCTGCTCTCAAGTGACACCCAGAAGCCCACTGAGAACTTTTTTCATCCATTACACTTCTCATAGCTGTAAGGTTCTCAAGTAGTGTCTCAATGCTACAGAACTGCCAAACATTGTTTTGTCACATTCCAGGTGGCAATCTATTTAATGTTGTCTAAGCTATTTCAGTTTGTTATTCCCATTAGTATAAAAGCACTGCTGATTTGTTTATGTCTTACTGTCCTCTCACTCCATTCTGTAAGGAAAGTGAGACAAAATCCATGTCAGAGATCGGAGACAGGCTGATCAGCCATTCTGATAGTTATGAAAAGAAAATGATATTTAACACAGCAAAATGAGGTGACTCCATCAAGATACATGCTAGCGATATGTCAAGTCCATTGTAGGGTATGTAAACAAATGAGTAAATTTTACAGACTAAGTGATTGTCTCTTCCCTTACACACACTGTTGCATTTGGAGATGTTCTCTGTGAAGATCTAAATTTGGTCTTAACCATAGGATCATTATTTAATGAGATTTATCACTTGACACTAAGAAGGTGTCTTATTTTTTTCCTGTTGTGGTATCAAGTACCCTGACAAAAACAGTGGGGAGAAAGGGTTATTTCTTTCTTTTTTTTTATTCGATATAATTTATTTACATTTCAAATGATTTCCCCTTTTCTAGCCCCCCACTCCCCGAAAGTCTCTTAAGTATTTCTAATTCATGTTGCACATTACAGTCCACTGTGATGAATTTTCATATACTGTGCAATTTGCGTCAGCTGAGGTAGGTGCACAATAATATCATGGTGGAAACAGCAGAACCATGAGAGACATAACTACACGTTAATGCATGGGTAATATGCAATGCATTGAAGATTAGTTTTCAACAAAATATATTTCTCTATGGAAGTTAATGAAGGAACCAAGAAAATAATAGGCATTAAATTTTGAAACATTAGCCAGTGATATTTAGGACAGACACAAAGAATAAATGTAAAATGTATCAACTCAAAAATATTTCCATAGTAATAAAGGTTATTTGACTTTTCTATTATTTTAATTTAAAAATATAGACTTGCAATATCCCATATCCTACTCTCTCAAAAGAATTACACATTTCCAATAGACAAATTTTATAATTCCATTTTAAGTTATGAGATCTTATATACATTCCTAGTATTATTTTATATTTTCACATAAAATACAAACAGAACACAGAGTATGAGGAAAGCTTATAAAGTAACTAGACAAGACAAAGGCAATTACAGGACAAAGACAAATACTTACAGAATGCAGTACATTGGTGGAGTAGACAAATTAAGTGCTCAGAAGGTATGAAGCGAATAGCCATCAATACCTCAGGCACTTTTGATTATGAAATGCAAAGCAGAAGTTATAACGTCAATTACAAATTAGTTAAAACCATAGAAAATCAGAGAGAACAAAAGAACAGAGACTTTTGGTCCTGTGTATTAAATAATTTTAACTATAAAAATTTAGATTGCTGAAGTATAATACATCATAAGGGGGCGAAGTGAGGATTCTAAAACTGAATGACTAGACATAAAGGAAGCTGGAGATTCACATGTTCTAAGCTTATGAGAAAGCAATCAACAATATCCATGTGTAAACTAACTTGGCTTTGAAGTAGGAAATAAATGAAGAGGTGTTACCAATTTTTGTAAATTGGTCTTGAACCTAAGCAGTGACAAGTGAGGATGAGCTTTGTGTGAATTGTTTTGTGGGAGCATTGTGTAAACAGGGCTGATGTTAGTAACTATCAAGCTAAGCGTGACTTTGCTTATTCCTCCAGAAGAAGGAGAGTTAGAAGGCAAACAGGGAAAATTCACCTTCTGTAGACCACACCACTACATAGCCAAAGCTACCTACAAATAAATATAAGCTTCTAGATTTTCAACGTGAAGGACAGCAATGAAGACAAGTGAAAACACCCTCCTGAATCGCCAGGATGCAGTTTAAAATTACATTTTAAATTTTATGTTAGCATGGCCTTCGGGCTACGTTTTTATTCCTTTGTCCTGCTCTAAAATAGAGGTAATGGTGTCTAACATTGACTGGGTTATTAGATATTGTCAGTGTGACCATGTCACGTATATTGACATTGTAAGCTCAATAAAGAGAACAGTTGTGGTCATCATCACCATTGCAATATTTATTGAAGATCAAATGTGACAAAAAGGGAATACAGTCCTCTTTATAGAGCTGCTTCATGATTTTACAGATCTTGCTGTTGAATATAAAACAATATACACAAAGGGCTTGATAGGTGTCTCTGAAGGCAAAGGTCAGAATTATTGGCCAGATTAGAGAAATCACTTCTAAGCTAAAGCTGTACATATATTGATAAATTAGTTTCACAATGTAACCTGCCTGCTTTCAAACCTTACTGTGAAGAAATAAGTGTCTCTGGAAAGAGGGCAACAAGATGCAGTACACATATTTCCAAGCATCTCTTTCTATCCTGCAGACCTTGAAGTAACTAAATCAAAAGCCAGAAGAAACTGAAAAATGACTAGATGACACAAAGTTTATTGGAAATTCAAGATATTAAGTTTCCCATTAGGTACAGAAATTGGAGTTGCATGATCTAAATTTATTTTGTATCCCTGAATTTTATGTATTATGAAAATGAAAACCATCATGTCTGGTATATAAATTACCATATATTAAAACCAAATAGGGAATATACTACAATAAGCATATGAAGACAGCAGAAAATTGTAGTGCCTTGAGAAAAGAAGGAGCCTTCAAGGTATGCAGAAGCAGAAACTTCTTGGAATATTAATGGCAAAAGTCAAAAGAGAACAAAAAAAGACGACTTTCTAGAACAAACTTTAGAGCACTCTTTGGGTTCTGGACACAAAGATGGTAATTGTACCCAAACATTCTAAAATATTTCTTAGAAAGAGTGAAGAATATTCTATCATGAAGAACTGGGTTGTTAATATTCAGATTGTTGATGGTAATATGAAGATTTAGAAGATATATATAATGAATAAATTAAATAAATTCCACACAGAACCAAAGATACCATCTGGTTAAAACATTGGGAAAGGAGTTACGTATACTGAAATTGGCCTTGAGCATAATCTTATTTTTGACCTCTAATGTCTAATCCAGCCTAACTGGAGCTAGCTCTCTTGGTTGACCAAGTTAGTAGACATTTTACTACTACTCTATCTACCTTAGTAACTGTGTATATAAGTCTTTCCTCTTGGATTCTTCCATGCTGTTCTGCATAAGGTCCTGTGCCGAGAGAGTTAATCTCAGCTCTTTAACATAATATTTTTATTGCCTTTTCAGACATTTTACATAATGCATCTCAATCACATTTTCATCTCATTCTTCCCAGGTTCACGTACTACCTTTGTGACCTTCCCCAAAACAGAAGAAGAAATAATGAAAGAAACAAAGGAAGGAAGGAAGGAAGAAAGGAAGGAAGGAAGGAAGGAAGGAAGGAAGGAAGGAAGGAAGGAAGGAAGGAAGGAAGGAAGGAAGGAAGGAAGGTCAAGTTCAACTTTATTGCCCATCGTTGTAGTATGATCATACTTCTAGTGAGCAACCCCCTAAGAAAACTGAATTCTTTTTCATCCCCTCCAGAAGTTATCAACTGTGAAGAGCTATACGTCAGCATCTCTATCATAATTTAAAAGAGTAGTCTTCAATGGTTTCCTGTCTATCATGTTTCTTTTGGGGGGAAGGTTGGGGGGATGAATTGTCACAGAAGTCTCCTATTTCTCTCATTCTCAACTGCCAGTCTGCTGTCATCAATGCCACAGCAATAGAACTTTCTGTGCCCTTTAGAGTTGCTGGCAGCATGTAATCATGAGTGTCCAGATGTTTTCATAGCATGGAATATGGATATCAATATGATTTCAAGTGGAAGTTCAGACCACAAACACCCACTTGGCCTTTGGTGATAATACTAGGCACAGACATTCACATGGCCCCTTGCTGAAATTGGATCATAGAGACCAACATGGCCCTCAGTGGTAGCATGAACCATGGACATCCATATAGCCTAAGGCAACAGCATAGTCCACAGATATTTGCATGGTCTTTAGTGGTAACATGGATGATGGATATAAACATGGTCCCTGGCAGAAATACAGCTACAGACACTAACATGGCCCTCAATATTGGACCCCAGACATTAACTTTGTCTCAGGTGGTAGCACAGGACAATGTTGGTTGTGGTGATACAGGTTTTCTTAAGATAGCTCCAAAGTATTGACCTTCAGTGAAGACATGAAATGTTATATTAACCATTTTGCTTGTAACTGTGGAGCTGAGCAGTTTGAAAATAATTCGCATCAGCTACCCAGTACTGTATATAATATCTACAGGATAACATGCGCCTGCTCTCAGTGTAGACCACTGCCTTTGGGGTCCTGAAATAACATGAAGGCTAACCTTGGCTGTCCATGTGAGTGGATAATAGAAAAAGTGAGAAGCCATTGAACACACCCATGAGAGGTTTTCTTGAGGAGATTCCCTGATACCAGAATTCAGTGTCTTTGCGATTCCACATGAATGAAGATCAGTGGGATCCCAGGAATCCTTTAGGTCTTTAATGCAAAAGTAGGACTGCTGAGGCCTCCAGTCTTTTGGGCTGAGAAGGCATGAAGGTCTTATTTTATCCAGTGTGAACAATGGACAGCTGTAGACCATTGCTGGATTTAATCATACAATATCATGAAAGATAATGCAATAAATCATATATATGTATAATTTATACTTACATAAATGCATTATATGCATAATTATGCACAATATATTTTGTGTAATATGTATAAAATTAATTATATATTAATTCTATGGGTCGCACTCCTCTAGAGTAGCTTACATTGCAGAAATATAGTTTCATGAGCAGTTCCATTTTGAGCTGCCTGGGTTTGAGAAAGAACATTTCATCTGGACCTACAATTTGAGCTGACACTAGTTTCTTTGCATTCCCTGTTGTGAGACATCCTCCACAGCCATTTATATGCCACTTTAATACTTTAATACTGTCACTATAATGTTTCCTTTATCTTCAAGGAAGCTTCCATCTATAATCATCATCATTTTGGTACCTGTGAATCTGCTTTGGTGATGGACCCCACACAATTATTATGGTTATACAATCTCTTATAATACTTAACATGTGACATCATAAATACTTTTGTCCTTTTGTAATGTAAAAAATGAGAGCAAAGTTTTATTTTTGAGTATTACCTAGTGTATACTCAGGAAAGCAATTTTTGGGAGCTTGTATACTATAGAGAATAATAATACTATTGCATTTTATGAACCTTTAAATCAAGCCAATTTTATATGAAACTTTCATACAAACCTTCCAGAAAATGTGTTTTAAATCTAAAAGAAAATTCTCCTTCTTTCTTTATCAAGACTTTTACAAATATATACAGAACAGCACAAATCCACAAAGAGAAGCTTTTGATTTTTTTTCAAAATGGTTGTTGACTGTTAGTCAGTTTCCCTTTGTAATACGACATACCTGGTTCTTAATTTTTTAAGTTATATATATTTTGTATATTCTTTTTTCTTTTATTGGATTTTTTCTTTACTTACGTTTCAAATAATATCCCCTTTCCAGGTCTCCCCTATGGAAACCCCCTCTCCCACATCCTCCCCCTGCTTCTATGAGGGTGCTCCCCCACCCACCCACCTACTCCCTCCTTCTCACCCTGGCATTCCCATATATTGGGGCATCAAACCCTCACAGGACCAAAAGCTGCTCCTCCCACTGATGTCCAACAAGGCCATCCTCTGCCATATATGTGGCTAGAGCCATGGGTTCCTCCATGTGGACTTTTTGGTTACTGATTCAGTCCCTGGGATCTCCAGGGGCTCTGGCTGGTTGACACTGTTGCTCCCCAAATGGTTTACAAACCTCCTTAGCTCCTTCAGTCCCTTCTCCAACTCCTCCATAGGGGACCTACTACTCAGTCCAATGGTTGGCTGCTTGCATCTGCCTCTGTATTTATCAGACTCGGGCAAAGCCTCTCAGGAAACAGTTACACAATGGAGTACTACTTAGCTATTAAAACAACGACTTCATGAAATTTGTAAGGTAATGGATGGACTTAGTGGGGGTCTAGAAAAGGGGAAATCATTTGAAATGTAAATAAAAAATATATCGAATAAAAAAAATAAAGTTAAAAAAAAAGAAAATATCATCCTGAATGAGGTAACCCAGTCACAAAAGAACATACATGGTATGAACTCACTGATAAGTAGATATTAGCCCAAAAGCTCAGAATACCCAAGATACAAGTCACAGACAACATGAAGCTCAAGAAAAAGGAAGACCAAAGTGTGGATGCTTCAGTTCTTCTAAGTAGAGGGAACAAAATACTCACAGGAGGAAGTATAGAGACAAAGTGTGGAGCAGAGGCTGAAGGAAAGACCATCCAGAAACTGCCCCACTTGGGGATCCATCCCATATACAGTCACCAAACCAGGACACTATTGTGGATGCTGGGAAGTGCTTCCTAACATACTTGGTTCTTCATGTTTGGTGTTTGTTTGTTTGTTTGTTTGATACTTGGGGGCTTAAAGTAAAAAATATAGCTTAGAGTTAAGCCTTCTTAGCTTTCACATAGACCCAGTCCTTCTTGCAAAATAACTCATTCCCTGAGCACTGACAAACTGTCAGGAGATCTTAGAAGCTACTAGATGTACAGCTTTCTCCTTTCTATAAGGGCATATGTCTTTTCTTTCTAACCTGTTCCTTCTACCAATGCTTCAATCTAACTATGTCCTCTGGAAACTCATATGTAAGAAGAAAATCAGAAAATGGATGCATTTGTCTCTACTTTCTTTTCTGAACTACTCTTCATAAGAAGGGAGACAGGTTCACTACCTGGTTAAAATGGAGTAGTGCTTTGAATTGCAGAGCAGATGTACCTTTCAAATCTCAGGTGATAATGTGTTAACAATGTAGGAGTTTTAAAGGCTAGGAATGAATGGAATATGTTTACATAATTCAGTTTCCAGATTATTAAAATGAATATATTCCATTTTCTGTTGGAATGTGTCTCCTGTGTAATGATACACCAAAGAACAATCACTAAATGTGGCCTTTTAGTCTTGGATGTACCAGCCTTAGCCATCAACGAAAAAAAGATTTAAATAAATTATTCAGTCTTTTTTACATCAGGAAGCAAGAGGAAGCAGAATAAGATATCAAGGAGATAATATATGCAAAAACAGAATGACTACTATGTAAATAAGCCATTATCAACATAAATGTGTATGTGCCAAAGTGGTGCTTCAGGAAAGAATGAAACTGAAGATAGAAATAACTCTTAATTCATCTGCAATGATTTGGCCCATTGCAAAAGGGAATGCTATACCTATTATTTACTATATTTTTATTTTCTTCCCACCAACAGTAAACAGCAATTAATCTTTCCATCTCCCTCATATTTCACTGTATGAGATATTTCATAAAAATAGAATATGGTCTTTATTACATAACTCTCTCATTTATGAAAAATGTTCATTTTGTTTTAGCATTTTTTACCATTTCATTCCTTCTTAAAGTTAAATACTATTCCTTCATATGAGTGTACTACATTTTATTTGATTTAGTGATAATTGTATCTTTTCCATTCTTAACATTAAGACAACTGCTGCTATAAACATCTGTGTGTACTTTGCTTTGTGAATATGTTTTCATCACTCATGGTCTATACCTAGGATAGGAATTGTTATTTCCTGGGATAACTCTGTGTTTAATAATCTGAAAAACTGTTTGGGGGTGGGTTGAGAAGGGAAGTGTCATCTTCCTCTATCGGTCACCCCTTGAGAGTTTTGCTTCTGCCCACCTTCAGCAACTTCTATTTTTGAACTCCTCTTCTGTTGTCATTGGGGAGTCATGAAATATTGCCTCAGAATGGTTTTGAATTTTCTTTCTCTGTCTAATTAATTATGTGTAGATTTTTATATTTATTGACTACTTCTTGATACTCTTCAGAGAAATGCCTTTTCAAGTGCTTTGCTCATCTTCAAGTGGATCTATTTAAATCATTGCCTTGAATTGTAAGTTTTCTTTAGCTGGAAAGCATATATCTGAATTCAAAAGTAATCCTGGCTACCTTTTCTTCCAGTTTCATCTGGGAAGAACAGTTGCTCCATTGAGATCTCAATTATTTCCTACTGTGTGTTTTAAAGAATCCCCAGTGTTCAGAAATAAGGCTGTGAGTTTGTTTCAATTCATCATAAAGAAACAGAGGTACAGAGACTGGGGTTGGTGCTCCAAGGAGAACACCCCAAGGAGATGGAGAATGCTTGGGAGCCAGCACTCTGGGCTCCTCTTTGACGGACATACCAGGGTTACTGATGGTGGCTCTGATTTTTCCTTGGCTGGCTGCTCTGAAGACAGATAATCATTTTTATGCCTCAGAGCCCTGTGTGACATCCCTTTGTGAATGTACTGTTTAAGTGTTTAAGGAGACTACAATAATTTCGTTGGTCATTTTTCTCTTCCTGTGAAAGAGAATATCATCATTTTAGTCAGAATCAAAGAAATACCACGTTTTCCAATTACTGACTATTTTTCTCATTTTCTCCTGATATTGCCCAACATAAATTAAATCCATGAGCAGATTTGAAGCTCTCATCAAATTCCTTACACTGCAGTATTTAAATAACTTCCAATATATTCCTGGGGTTCCTCCTTGGTTGACTAGACACCCCACATCCTATTGCATAGTCTTTCAAGGGACAACAAAGTCTAACTTATAACACTTAATTCAAGGACTGCTTCTAAAAGGTAGTGTCTATAAAAATATACTAAAAGACCTTTGCTAAAAGACAGCTCATCTTCTACAGTGCCATAATATCTAAATCCACAGGCAAGACCCAGAACTCCATATTTCAATGAGCCTTGAAGAAGAGATTGTGAAACATGAAAGATATCCGCAGAGATCGGTACCCTTTCATGTGGGAAACTTGCCTTGGGATGTGAGCATCCTCTTTATATAGAATTAGAGGACTCTGCTTTTCCTTGGTTTACCTAACAGGTTTTTTTTTTATTTTCTTTTTAAAAAATGATAAGATGTCCATAAAAATACTATTAAATACTATTATATCTTCCATACCCTCTCTATTTGCCTTTAATTTGTATGTTTAATTTTTACTTAAAGGTATTTCTTATCCATGATTTATTTTTTTATTCGATATATTTTTTATTTACATTTCAAATTATTTCCCTTTTTCTAGACCCCCCACTCCCCGAAAGTCCCATCAACACCCTTCCCTCCCCCTGTTTTTCCCACCCAACCCTTCCCACTTCGCTGTTCTGGTTTTACCCTATACTGCTTCACTGAGTCTTTCCAGAACAAGGGGCCACTACTCCGGTCTTCTTGTACTTCATTTGATGTGTGGATTATGTTTTTGGTATTCCAGTTTTCTAGGTTAATATCCACTTATTAGTGACTGCATACCATGATTTATCTTTTGTGTCTGGGTTACCTCACATAGTATGATGTTCTCCAGCTCCATCCATTTGTCTAAGAATTTCATGAATTCATTGTTTCTAATGGCTGAATAGTACTACATTGTGTATATATACAACATTTTTTGCATCCACTCTTCTGTTGAGGGAGACCTGGGTTCTTTCCAGCTTCTGGCAATTATAAATACGGCTGCTATGAACATAGTGGAACATGTACCCTTATTACATGCTGGGGAATCTTCTGGGTATATGCCCAGGAGTGGTATAGCAGGATCTTCTGGAAGTGAGGTGCCCAGTTTTCGGAGGAACCGCCAGAATGATTTCCAGAGTGGTTGTACCAATTTGCAACCCCACCAGCAGTGGAGGAGTGTTCCTCTTTCTCTACATCCTCGCCAACATCTGCTGTCTCCTGAATTTTTAATCTTAGCCATTCTGACTGGTATAAGGTGAAATCTCAGGGTTGTTTTGATTTGCCTTTCTATGAAGAAGGAAATGGAAGAAGACCTCAAAAAATGGAAAAACCTCCGATGCTCATGGATAGGCAGGATTAATATAGTCAAAATGGCCATTTTGCCAAAAGCAATATACAAATTCAACGCAATATCCACCAAAATCCCAACTCAATTCTTCACAGAGTTAGAAAGAGCAATCCTCAAATTCATCTGGAATAACAAAAAACCCAGGATAGCTAAAACTATTCTCAACAATAAAAGAAATTCTGGGGGTATCAGTATCCCTGACCTCAAGCAATACTACAGAGTAATAGTGTTAAATACTGCATGGTATTGGTATAGTGACAGGCAGGCAGATCAATGGAACAGGACTGAAGATCGACAAATGAACCCACACACTTATGGCCACTTGATCCTCAACAAAGGGGAAGATAACATCCAATGGAAAAAAATAGACATTTCAACAATGGTGCTGGTTCAACTGGAGGTCAGCATGCAGAAGAGTATGAATTGATCCATCCTTTTCTCCTTGTACTAAGCTCAACTCCAAATGGATCAAGGACCTCCACATAAAGCCAGACACTCTGAAGCTAATAGAAAAGAAACTGGGGAAGACCCTTGAGGACATCGGTACAGGGGGAAAGTTCCTGAACAGAACACCAATAGCTTATGCTCTAAGATCAAGAATTGACAATTGGGACCTCATAAAATTACAAAGTTTCTGTAAAGCAAAGGACACCATCAAAAGGGCAAATTGGCAACCAACAAATTGGCAAAAGATCTTCACCAACCCTACATCAGATAGAGGGCTAATATCCAATATATCTAAAGAACTCAAGAAGTTAGACTCCAGAAAACCAAATAACCCTATTAAAAAATGGAGTACAGAGTTAAACAAAGAATTTTTACCTGAATAACTTCAGATGGCGAAGAAATATCTTATGCATAATTTATTATATTCTTTCATATATCATATAATCCAGTGTGTCTTAGATTTCTCCTCACATCCAATACATGTTTTTCTGTTTCAATAAATACAATTATAAAAATCAAAACAAAAAATACAATGAGAAATCCTAAAACAAAACAGAAAACCAAATAAAACCTTTTTTTTCTTGTCCTACCATCTTTGATATATTCATCTCAATAACTAATTGATTGGAAACAAATTTATTTTTCAACTTCTATTTACTTTGTGATGTCGGCCCCTCTTTTTTTCTGATCTAAACATTTGTCACTTACTTGGACCTGTACTTTAGATTTCTGTACTTTTTCAAATTGTCTTTGGAACTTTCTGGGAAATAGTTAATGTGATTTGGGGTGTTCTGGCTCTAGGTACTCAACTTTAACTCTGTTCCTAGATTCATGGTTAATAACTGGTAAGTCATAGCATCAACATAACATACTGAACCATGTGTTGTTTCAGGTTTCCTGTATTTTTATCACTTTTGTCTATCCACATATTTATTTTAAATGTAAATCATATCACATGTTAAAATGTCATGAAGATGATGATTATTTCCCTAAAAGCATTCTCTTCTCTCTTCTCCCTTCTCTCCTCTCCCCTCCCTTCTCTTCTCTCCTCTCCCCTCCCCTCTCCCCTGTCCTCCCCTCTCCTCTCCCCTCCCTTCTCCTCTCCCCTCCTCTCCCCTCTCTCCTCTCCTCTCCTCTCCTCTCCCCTCTCCTCTCCTCTTTCCTCCTCTCCTCTCCTTTTCCCTCCTCTTCTCTCCTCTCCCCTCTCCGCTCCTCTCCTCTCCTCTCCTCTCCTTCCCTCTCCCCTCCCCTCCCCTCCTCTCCTCTCCTCTCTCCTATCCTCTCCTCTTTCCTCCTTTCCTCTTCCCTCCTCTCCTCTTCTCTCCCCTCTTCTCCCCTCCTCTTCCCTCCTCTTTTCTCCTCTCCCCTCTCTTCTTCTCTTCCCTCCTCTCCTCTCCTCTTCTCTCCTCTTCTCCTCTCCCCTCCACTCCTCTTCCCTCCTCTTCTCCTCTCTCCTCCACTCCCCTTTGATCCCCTCCCCTCCCCTCTCTTCTCCTCCCCTCTCCTTTCCTCCCTTCTCCTCCCCTCCCCTCTCCTCTTCTCTTTTCCTTTTACAAATAACTTTAAATAACCCTTAGATACTGACAGCAATGTATGGCTGAATAAAAGCAGTTGTGGATCTGTAATTTTGTGGAGAACTCAAGTGAGCTAGATACTTAACCAGAACACTTTGATCTCAACCTCTGAAACTCAAGCAGAGTACAGTCACATTTGGCAACATATACAACTTATACTCAATAAAGATGCTACACTTGTGATTTGATTTTAGCTAATACAAAATGAAAACACTACCTTACTGTTCTGTGGCCTTCCCTGAAAATTTCCTGTATTGTAAGATCTAAACCCAGATGGGGGCATCTGGACTTAATCAGACTGTCAAGCCAGCTCCTTGGAGGACTTATCACGGGCCTTTAAACAGTGACAATTGCTTGGAAGAAAATACTGATGATGAGCACCGAATCCTCCCCCAGGCTTTGTCTGCCTCTGAATGTCTTGAATATCTATCCTTTGTGCTTATGCAGTTCTCTCCTGCACTTAATCATGCTTTAGTAAATTACCTTTCTTTATTGACTTGATGCCTAAGGGAAGATCCATGCTCACAACACTTCATCTTGTCTCAAACTAGAAAATGTGATTACTAATATTATAGTTCTCTAGTACGGATATGAGAATACTGAGGTGTCTTTGAGGACAATTAAATCTTCTTTAGGTCCTGGATACTTACAGACCAACAAAGCTGTGTGAGGTCAGTGGCTTTTGGGCTGCTCAGCCTTTTTTATTTAAAGTGGATATGAGAATAGCTAATTCATGTAAACAGACATATGCACTTTTATTATATGTAAATTTTCTCATAAAAATCATTTAAGCTGGGCGGTAGTGGCACATGCCTGTAATCCCAGAACTTGGAAGACAGAGGCAGGCAGATTTCTGAGTTCGACGCCAGCCTGGTCTACAGAGTGAGTTCCAGGACAGCCAGGGCTACACAGAGAAACCCTGTCTCAAAAAAAAAAAATCATTTAAATGGTACACACTTAGTTTTGTGCCTTTGAGCCTTTGTGCCATTAGAGCCTTTTAAAATATTTTGTATTCCCTACATTTCTACAAAAAGATCCTCTAATTTTATATTGACATCAGTTCAAAATGAAAACAATTAAGATCACCTTAATGAATGAGAGCAGTTGTGCTGATAACAGTTGAGCCTGAAACCAGCAAATACCCTTGTTCTCAGATGCCTCCTCAATGCTGTCTATAAGTTTTCTGTAATTTGTTATTTACCAGCTGAAAAGGAATGGATTCTAGCATATTCAGAGGCTGGAGGATAGCCACTATACTCTATATAATGATTCAGACAGTTGATGTTTTGCAATACTTAGCACAACATCCTGAGTTCCTTTTTTCAATACTAGTAGGAACCAAGTGGGTCCTCCCAAGAGCAGTGCATGCTCTTAAACACTGATTCTTCCCTCCAGACTCCCACTGAAGTGTTAATGACGTAACAACATCACTTGGGCTGAGAAACTCTAATAACAACTATTAGGATGTAGAAAGCTTCTGAAAGATGATCAGAATACCCACCTCCCCAGGCATTTACCACCTTGAGACTACATGGGGACTGCCCAATAGATAAAATGAATCTTCCATCACCATAGATATCTTCTAAAGCCCCAGTCCCTTTGCACCATGTGTCACAGTCTCCTTTCCCCTGGAGAGACTTTAGTCCTTCAATTGTCCTGATTAAAGGACAATTCTGATTCTGAAGAGGTCTGCTCCCCTTTGTGATATTTTCATGTCATGTCCATCAATCGCCATAGAGCTCCCATTCTGGCATTTTCCAATGAAATGTGTTTGATAGAGTCTTATCACTTAACTTCCTCTTCTGCCAGTCTGATTTTTTTAAAACCCTTCACTCTCCCTTCTCTTTCATGTTACATGCACCCCTTTGCCCTATCCCTCATCCTTCTTTATTATCTATTTGTAACTTTGCCTTCTGTCTTGTTTGTGTAGTCTTTCATATTTCAATGTCTATTTTACACTTGAGGTGGCATGCGTATGACTTGCTGTCAGTGTGGTGGTCTTGATCAGGTCACCCATGAGAGATGATGCCAACTTGGAAAAAGATATAACATTCCAGACCTATCTTTCATATGGGAATAAGGAACGATCGTACTTTGCCAAAATGTACAAAATTCCTTATTTTTATAAGTAGGACAGCCGATGGCAGCTTGAGCCTATAACACATATCTTAGGGAAGAGGAATGCTTTGAAAAGCTCTTGGCAGGTCTCATGTTATTGAAATGGTAGAATCATATTTACTTGCACCAATGATATAAAGACATGCTACCAAACAAGTAGGTGATGTAAGGATGTCTATCAATTTATGTCAAGATCTCAGTATACAGCTTAGGAAAAAGACTTAATATAATGCTGGATTTTAGTTTTTGGAAAAATTAAGAGAGATCCTACATTCATAAGGGGAGATGAATGGGACTAGGCAAAGAATTTTAGTTCCACACTTTTATTATTTCTTTGTAAATTTGATACAATGCTGTTGGGTCATATTTGCCCCAGCCCTCGCCCTACATTCTCAAAAGCCTAAGCTTACCTTCCTACTCACAAATCTTCACCCCTCATTTTAATTTTGCTTGAGCTCTGTATCTTTAAGATGTACATTTTCTACCTTATTTCTACTTAACATTTTGACTTCATGATGACTGATTTAAGATTAAGAATAGTGTAGGACTATACAAGGAATAATTAAATGGCACCAACATGATTGCATAAACGAGCTGAGCAAGCATAAGAACAGTAGACATGTTAAGGTGGCATGACGTGTGTTAGAGTTGAAGTAACACAAGGAACTCTATGTTACTAAGAGTATCAGAAATCGTTTGCTCAGGGAAGAACAAAGCACTGGAGGTCCCAGTACCAAATGACCAGCTCGGAAAAACAGGCATGCAAGTAACTTCAAACATATTGGGCAGGGTGAATTTATGTATTTACAAATAAACACATATGTATATATACATATATATATACACACACATATATATGTGCATATAAATATATATTTATATATAATTTCTATATACTAATATGTACACACACACATACACACACACACACACACATACACACACACACACATATATATATGGCAATTAATGAAAAAAACTAACCATAAATTTGAGAGAAAAAAAGGAAGAGTATATCAGAGGGTTTAGAAGGAAGAATGGTTAGGAGAAAATGATATAATTATAATCTCAAAACTAAAAAAAAAAATATTTTTTTAAATTCTAACTTTCAGAAAAGCCAAATATTATATATCAGTAAGTTGTGAACATTTTTGTTTATTTTAATATATGGCAGTATGAGTAGTATATTCTATATCTATCCTTACACATGTTCCTGTGTCCTGCTTTCTATTTAAAACTGGACTTCATGTCAGGAAGATCTTAAGGTAACTTGGTGAAAACAGTGAACAAACTTTATTTCTTTGTTTTATTATTAATATGGCTTTTTAAATTGTCTTGCTTAAGACAGGTGTCTGAAACTGGCTTGTTGGGAAATAGGGTATGATCCCAAGTTCTGTAACACACTGATTACTAGTGAAGTTAGAGACTCTGTCTTACTGTCGTACTTTCTCCGAGAAATCAGTTCATTCCTCCCTGAAATATGTCCCGTTCCAGACCCTCTGTTGATAGCAAACTTGGCATCTTTCTTCTTTCACAGGGCTCTCTCTGCCTTGCAGGTACATGTCTAGTATATGGTCCCACTTAATATGTAACTTCCCACAAGTCTTTAACATGTAGGCAAGACAGGTCACGTGATATGGAGCACATTCCAGTTAGCTGGATGCAGCTGAGGAACCCTGGTATTCTAGTCTCTCTCTTCAGGTTCCCCTTGCTGCTTCCTGGTGATTCAAAGAAAATTACGGTCCTTTCATTAGATTCTTAGTCTCACTAAAAAAGCAAGTTAAAAATGAATCCCCAAAAAATTCCAGGAACATTTATATTGGCTGTTAAACGAAAAATGTATAGGCAAAGCTGCAAGCCACAGTTCTCACCATAAAGAGGAAAGTGGAGAAAAGAAGGAAAAACACCAAGCACTTAAACTAGTATCAAGAAGAAGCAGCTACATGAGAGTCAGCAGACTTTGAAGAAAGAGGAAGAGAGCCCCAAATGTTGGATAAACCCAAAGCGTTTGTCAGAAACATGAAAGAAACCATTTTCTGTAACTTGAAAACCATTTTGTGTGACCTTGAGTAATAAAATCTTTAAAAGAGAGGTGACAGCCACAGGCAGCCCCTTTTATGAGCCAAGCCTCAGGTATGTAGTGATGTTCATGAACCAACCCCAAGGTGGCTCTGATGTGTTAATTAACCATCCACAAGCTGTAAACCCTGACAGTATAAATCTACAGCCAATTGGAATAATAAAAAATGCTATCTATGGAGATGGCACCTAGTATTATACTGCAGTGTTCCTGGGACAGGGCATCTGAAGATAATACTCATCAGCAAGGGGACTTTGATACTGGTTTCTCTGTGACTCCTCAGTGACCAAGGATTTACTGCACCATTGCTGAGTTCACAGTAATGCTAGTTCTCTGACTGATGCTCGCCAGGCCTGGCTGGAACTTCTACACTGCCATCCTCTCAGCATGCCACAACTGAAGGACATCATGCAGAATACTGGTCAATTTGCTCCTGAAACATTCTCACCAGGGAGGGTTCTCCAGTGAACCACTGTAACATTTTCTGTTCAATGAACCATTCCTTAGACTGTGAAGTGTCTACTTACATGGGATTACTATAACCTTTAGGATAGCATGGAATTGCAAGGGATGTTTGTGTGATCAAACTGAACATACTTCAAAGGGAAATCGCCTGTGCAAATCCTAATTACCTCACAGCCCACTCACCACCTCTCCATAGTATTAATAAAAGCTAGTTTGGGAAAAAAGATAGAAAAGAGGAGTTGTGTTTTCTGAATAAAGAAGAAAATCAGGCAGACTTGTGAAGCTACATGACTGGCTTGGTAAGGTATTGCTCTATAAGGCAAAGTTTAGCTCATCTAAGCAAAGCCTGCCTTCCTAGGACATCATAGTTTCCTTTTGGCTCCTTTGATAAAACATTCTAATAGAAACCAACTTAGGGGAAGGAAAGGTTTGTTTTCTCTTACAGGATGAGGCGATTCATGACAGAAACTTGAAGTAGGAAGCACTGAGGAAAATGTCTGGATGACTCATGCTGGCTTGTGCTCAGCTAGCCTACAACTACAGCCCAGGATGTCCTGCGTAGGGAATAGTTTACAACAGGAAGGGCTCTTGCATGCACATCAATGAAAAATCAATATAATTCCCCAAAGACATACCAAAAATCCTAATCTGGGCAATTTCTACAAGTAACACTGATACATATGCCCAACAATAACAAAACAGTCTGTTTATTATGTGTGTCAAAGTTTTCCAAACAATCACATTTTACTGTAATCAGTTTGGGTTTATGTACTTTATTTGGCATCTTATATATCTAATTGGAGATATGCTATATTTTTATATAAGATCTAAATGTTCTATGTCTATACTTTATCTAAATGTTGTACATTAGGTTGTAGATTCAAAAGTATTTAGGTATGGCATGTATAACAATGGATGTTTTACTTTATACAACATGCATTACATCTAGACAGCAAAGACATAAAATGGTTTTAAAAAGTAAATAAATCTTGTAGAGGTGGTAGCTTTCATTATCTGAATGATACTATTAATAACTAGGATGTATCTATTGCTCTAATCAAAAAGGGTGGAATTACTATTTGTTTTTTTTCTATAGTATGCATTCAATACAACTGTATACCTAGCAACTACTGTACTTATTGTCATTAATAGTATTTCCTAAGCTTTCAGAAGCCTATTGTAAAATCCTGTCAAAGACAGAATCACCTTTACATACATGACAGGCAAAAGATTCTAAATTATCCTTCAAAGGATAAAAGCTAAATTCTCAATAGATTCTGCACAGATATAAAGATGGCTAATAGCAAATAGTTTTAAGTTAAAAATAATTTATATTTTTTAATGTATATGCCTTGGAAGAGAAAGGAAAACTTAGAAAAGTGCAGATTAATAAAATCTTCAAAACTAAAATTGTTAGTACTTTTTAAACTTTACGGTTTTTGGTCCCAATTGTATTGTTATCATCCTTGCTTGTATATGTGTGGTTTTGTGTGTTTGTTTGTGTGTGAGTGTGTGTGTGTGTATGTGTGTGTGTGTTGATCAGAATGGAACCTGGGGCTTCAGACATGCTAGGCCACAATGCCATCTGAGATATATGTCCAGTCCCTGGTCATCAGCTCTATAGAAAATATAATTAGATTTACTTAAGAATAGATTATATACTATAAGCATTGATAAGTCACTAGAAATGGAAATTTGTCATCTAATAATTTATGGCTGAATAAAAGCAACTTGTTATCCTAATTGAATTCAGTGAAAATGGCAACTCTCCACTAGTTTCTCTGTATATCTCTTTAGTAACCATGGAAATTAAATAAGTTATCAATATATTCACTTTTAAAGACTAAGGACTAGATGTTGAACAACCAGGACTTAGCAAATTCTCAGAGGAGAGAAAGGATCAAAGGACAGCTGACAAGAATTATCTAGGGCTGGAGAGATGGCTCAGTGGTTAAGAGCACGGACTGCTCTTCCAAAGGTCCTGAGTTCAAATCCCAGCAACCACATGGAGGCTCACAACCATCCGTAATGAGATCTGACTCCCTCTTCTGGATGGAGTGTCTGAAGACAGCTACAGTGTACTCACATATAATAAATAAATTAATTAAAAAAAAGAATTATCTATAGTTTGCCAGGCATGTAAGTTCAATGTGATCACTTGGAAGATACCCCTACATTTTGGTAATTTTCTCGATCTCATGACTTCTTGATTAGTGTAACCAAAGAGACCCTAGTAATAGGGTGACAATAGGTATAAATACTGCAAATGGAGTGTCCAGAGAAACATCTAGAATGGCCCGTATTCTAGGGACAAGTTCATCTGATCTAGTAGCATCATCAGTATGAGGAGTCTGTTTTCCTTAGCAGTAGGAACATTACACATAGAATTAGAGACTTTGGAACTCTCAACCCCAAATTGGATATCTTCATCAATTCCATCCCCTCAGAACTCATGAAGCCCCATAGAAGAGGGCCTGTAAAGGTATACATCAAGTACTCAGCAACTGTACCATGACTTCTAGTCTAGTGTTTTGATGGAACTTCTGAGTGTTCAAACAAGTGGATATTTGATTATTATGTGGTCCTTTGGAGTGTTTTCTTTTTATTTGTCTTTTCCAACTCTGATGTGTTAGGTTTAGTTTTGTCATATTTGTTATGTTATGTTAAGTTATGATCCCTTAGGAGCCTGTATGATTTCAAATGAGGAACAGAAAGGGGAGGATCTGGATACAAGAAGAGGTGGAGAAATAGAATGAGGTGAAAACATAATCAGGACATATTATGTTATAAAAATATCTATATTATTCTTTAAAAGGAAAGGTAACTGAATGTGCTAGAGTAAGCATTGTAAGCAGTGTTACTCCACTCCTCAGTACCTGCCTCTAAGTTCCTGCCCTGTCTTTCTTGATGATAGACCATAACTTAACCCCTTTCGAAAAACAGAACAAAACTTACTTAATTTTATTCATAGCAATATGTTCTATTGAAAATTTCCCTCCTGTGTCATATTTTATTTATTGCAATTGAAATGATTCTAGGGCTACCATTTTTGAGTTTGAATGGCTTTCTTTAAATATTTTTGTCTGCTATAAGCTAAAATGATAATAAATAATTACATTAAATGAAAAAATCAAATTAAAAACAAAACAGTAGGAAGTAGCAAGGGACAATGAGGGAATGGCATAGTGGTTGCTTACCTACCATATATTTAGTATATATCTGGCCAAGATAACTTAAAAAAAAAGTACTATTTTGAGACTGCAAAAAGGTCATATATAGACACATAAAGCCTTAAAAGGATAATCTATTTAGCTAGGACTCCAGATATTTTATAAACTGTTTCTAAAAGTCAATTGCCTCTATTCAGAGCTGCACTGAAATATGCTTGTTGCTAATTGTAACCCCAAACAGCTATTTGAATAGTTTGGCAGGTATAGAAAGCTTCTCCATTCTCTATCATCATTATTCATAACCTGATTATCTTAGATAATGGAGAATAAAGACATTTAATTTCTTTCAGCCCTTACCGTCTGCAGGCCACTTGGCCTGAAAGAAAGTCCCCATAAATGGTATAGTTTTGGATGAAAACATATTATACAGTGGAAAGAAATGATGAGTTCCAGGACCCTTTAGAGGAAGTAAAGGAGATATCAGAAAAACTCTGGATCTAGAGAAACTGTAAGCATGGTGACATCTGTTGTATGATTTATCCCAAGTAAGGCATCAGTGGCCACAAATGCCCAAGGTAAAGCCCAAAGTCCCAGCAGTCCCTAGTCATGACAGGACCATCCTGACCTGTAAGAATGCAATATGAAAGTCAGAAGAATACTCAGACACTACTGGACTGTGAAGCATCTACACATTCAGTACCTCTAGCCATTCTGTGTTTAATGTGACTTACCAAAGTGAGAGAAAGCATTCAAAAAAGACATACTCCTGAAGAAGTCTTTGCAATGAACAATTCCATGAGTTTCGTATTCTATCCTCCTACATGTTACATTAACATGATACTTTGTGCCTGATTTTGTATACCATTAGAATATCAGAGCAAAAAGTCATGGAGTAATATAGGCTTTGATGTAGGGTAAACAGTTGTTAGCAATAAAAAAAAAGAAAGAAAAGAAAAGAAAAAGGAAAGGGAAAAAAACACCACCACCGCCAACAACAACCAATATGCTTTTCAACATGAATGGTTTAAACTACTAGTCTCACTGGCTGTTTTAGGAATGTGACTTTATAGTGTATTAGCATGGTGTTATTTTGATATACAAATAAGAGCTGTGTTAATACAGATTTGACTTACTGTATAGATCTGCTTCCAGGTAAAAACGCCAATGGAAAATTATGAGTTACTGACATTTTCTTGTGTGTAGTTTTTGCTGACTCTCTTAGGATTCATATATGCAGACTGCCTAGGCAGTGGTTGCTGAGAAGGGGCAATACTCCTTAACCTGGTCCTCGCAACAGAAGTTATATCAAAATATGTATATGGAGTGTTCAGAAAGATACATTAAAGTATACACATTCATTTGATCCTTTCTGGATGGTTCAGGTCTATGCTGTACTGTGTGTTTTACAATGATTCCTATTCCAAAATTAACATTGGGATTATTTTTAATGGAGTATTAGTGCACACCTACCTAAAATTATTCTCTGCTAACATTCTCATTAAATGATGACTCCAGGCTTCTAGAAAAGGCATCCAATTTTATAATCAAATTCAAGACACTCCTGACAGGCTTGAAACATTTTTGAAGGAACTCTGCCATATTTTAGGGGATTTGTTCCATTTATACTTCTGATCATCTTTTTATTCCTTCTGCACACCTAAGTCTATGTCCTTATTCTGATGATCTATTGGTATCAGAGGGCAGTAAATTGCCAACTGTCCGGTCTCTGTCTTTGAGAGCGTTCTAATCAGGACAACTGGTAAAATTATCTTGTCTCATCCCAAAGAGAATGCTGGAGGTTAAAAAATTAAACCTGATAGTTACTTGGTAGGGAAACAGCTAAGCTGATCACTACAAAAATATCCAAACCTGTTTAAGTTTAGCTGTGGATACTTATCACTCCTCTGATGGCTCCCAAATAACATTCAATTTGAACTGAAAGAGGTTCACAAAAGGCAGATCTTCAGCCTTTAGCACTTACCAAGGAAGATGGCTAAACATAAAAGCAGCATGCTTGACCTGCTGAGCAGGGCCTGTATGACCTAGTTTAATTTCTAGTCTTTTCCAGTCGTTGAATATTTGAAGACAGAAAGCCTTATGCTAAAACTCCCTCTTAACATGAGCTAAATGGAACAAGTTAGGTGAAGATGGCTCCAAAGTGACCACCAAAGGCTCTCACCTTATTATAGTCCCATCTCCGTGTTCCACATTATACTCCTCATTGCAAGAACAGTTGACAGTTACTATAGAAATAACGAGAAGTGAGCATAAAAGGAAATAGTGCTGTCACATAAATGTCTGGAAATCTCTTTCCATTCCCAGAAAATATATTAATATTGTTCCCCTATCATCTTGTGTTCCAGTTACTCCTTTGTTTTACTCAGAGCTCTAGGGTTTGAAAACAACAATTTGTGAGTTTATCTCTAAATTCTATTCTTAGCTGTCTATAATCTTCATCATAAAGATAGAGTTACTGGTTCCGCAACTGGACAAGGGAAAGGCTTCTAATTTATGGACAAATCTTGGGAGCAAAACTACTTAATAAATCCATTAATTATATCATTGTAAAGGCATAAAAGTATCTTAAAATTTAAGAGAATGTTTGGAATATAAAAGTAAATACTATTAAATAATTCAAAGTATCAAGTTCATTACTCGATCCGTATTCAAAGAATTTCAAAGAGCTCAGGACACTTTTTAGTGCTGTTCTTGATGTGGTAGAACGCAAATAGCTAAGGAGAAAAAGAAAAGTATATGAGAATAAAACAAAGAATCTCAGGCAACATCATTCAAAAAGAGATGGAGATTACATGTGGTGATAATCTAAATATACCAAATTGCCCTAGGTATATCAAGAAGGGTATCAGAATTAATATGCAAAATGCATTGATTTCTGTGAAAATGCATATTTTCAATAGCTTTTAACATTTTTTTAAAAAAGTAATTGATATTGGAAATAATAATATTATAAATAAAAACTGATTGAAAAGAATAGCATTTAGTTATTCTTCAACTATAGTAATTGAATGTTGTACTTGTAAAATGCCAGGATTTGTCTCAAAATTTTAGTTTGGAAAGAAATCTAATTATCAGACTGTTAACAGTTCTAAGTGAAAGGTTAGCTGAAGATCTGAACCAAGATAACTGAAGTGTCTTCACAGCTTTGACACTAATTGGTCATTTGGAGCCCAGGGAGTTTGAGGGACTGACACTAATAAATTGAAAGGCTTTTGCTTAGTCACTGAAGTTTAAGTGACAAAAGGCAAAAAAAAGTCACTCTTTCACTGTGAAAAGAGGTGAATAGTTCTGTAAAACTTTAAAAACTAACAATTCCTTCTTCTTCTTTCTTTCTTTTATTGTCTATATGACAGTCACACAACATGATATCTCAATATAAAATATGAAAACAGCACAGTCAAAGAATTAGCACTTTCACAATATCATGCAGTAAAGCTATTCTTATATGAGTACGTTTCATATGAGTAAGTAAACTCTACCAGCATCTGCTCAAGGAAATAACTACTAAGGAAAGTTTTCATAGAGTATGTTACTCCTCATGATCTCTTCAGTCTGCATAAATGCACTTTTGTGCCTGTTAATTTGTACTTTTTTGTACCACTGTACCCCCAAAATTATGTTGTACTTTTAGTTTGTGTAAGCTTTAGTTCACGTAACACAACATCTTCTAAATTTAACCATGTTGATTCAAATGCTAAGCCTATAGATAGATAATTGCCATTGCTATCTTGACAGGATTTAGTATTAAGAGACACAACTCTGAACATGTCTGCGATGGCATTTGCAGAGAGGATTATGTGAGGAAAAACTTGAAGCACAGACTTTGTTTCTCACAGTATGACTTTCTCCATTTTCTCAAGAACATATTGGAGTATAACTATTTCCTATACCAATCTCTGCTTTCCAAATTTTCCTGCACAGCAGGAGCTCCAGGCTTCAGTACTGTTATGGGCTGGAAGAATAAACGGAGAAAAAAAAATCCAGGTGTCATTCTTCTCTTCCTGTTTCTAGACTTAGATGCAGTTTGACCACATGTATCCACTACCATGGCTTCCCAGTCATGATGGGCTGTATTCCCTCAAACCAGGAGCCCAAATAAGCCCTTCCTCCTTTAGGTGATTTTGTGTCATCCTTGGTCACAGCAAATATAAAATTAACCAATACATCAAGTAATATTATTTGATAAAGGATAATATCCCACTTTGTATACATATATATTATATATTAATACATATCTAGAATTTACTTATTATTTCAACTGGGTGTGGGGGTGTAGGTGCGGGTGAGTATGTGTAGATATGTGTCTCTCAACTCTTTGGAGGAGTCAATAAAATAGCTTTTGAGAGTTGGCTCTCTGTGTCAGTTCTGGGTAGTAAACTCAGACCTTTGGTTTTAGTGGCAAAGTGGTTTGGTTTTGCTAAACAGTCTGTTCTCAACTTTGGTTTACAACTATCAAAGTGCCTGTCTGAAGGAAACAAGAGATGATAACTGTAGATTCAGACGGAACACTTGAATCTTTTTGACAGTAATTTAAAAAGACATATGGATAGAGCACAAAAAAAGCCTAAAACATAAAACATAAGTCATTACATGTTTTAGCAAGGCTTTTGAGTCTATTGAGGAACATGAAATCAGTTCTGGACACAGGATAGACCTGTGTTCATTGTGGCACTCTTTGCTTTTGTTTTAAAGCACAGAAAATTACAATAGCTAAAGGTAAAAATAATTGCTATTTATACTTTTCTATTTAAATTTAATAACAACAATATTGTATTTCTATCATTTTTTATATTCAAGCAAGGCAAAACTGAAAAGCCTCACAACAGGTGACATTTTAGAATTAGATAAACTTGGATAGAATTAAAACTATGCACAACATAAAAAATTCCTAAGCAGATTCCTAACTAATGTAATTCATGTTGGCATGTTGGTGTTGCCAAGTGTTATTTCTTTCCAGGAGTAATTGTGTCAAACTATTATATAATAAGACATATTAAACTGTTAAATTTTTTTGAGGGCTATAATCGCACAAATTTTTCAAGACGTTCTAAATATAATGGAGGTAAGATTATAGTAAATGACTCTGTCTTGCACAGAGACATCAAACTGGGTTTGGTAGTAATGGACCAGAAGTTATTTTACTCACAAAATGTTACACTAATTCTAAGCATCAGCTGCAAGGACTGCTAATGAGGGGACGGTGTATTGCTTTAAACACTTACTTTTCTTTGTAAAGACAATAAGAAAAAATTTTAGTAAAGGTTTTATGAAAAGGAAATTGCTAGAATTCGTATAGTATTTTATTTATTTATTGTTCATTCTCTCTCTCTCTCTCTCTCTCTCTCTCTCTCTCTCTCTCTCTCTCTCTCTCTCTGGGTGTGGGGGTGTAGGTGCGGGTGTGTGTAGATGTGTGTCTCTCAGCTCTTTGGAGGAGTCAATAAAATAACTTTTGAGAGTTGGCTCTCTGTGTCAGTTCTGGGTATTAAACTCAGACCTTTGGTTTTAGTAGCAAGTGCCTTTACCCACTGAACCATCTCTACAATAAAGATATTTTTTTTAAAAAAAAAGTAAGTATATTGTCAACATCTAGAATCCAAAAAAAAAAATATTTTGAGGGCAATGCTGTTTCCTTCTGTTTTGGATGCTCTGCTGTGTTTCTCCTTCCTTAGATCTGGAATTATCTGATGGTTTTCAGTGATGAGGCAACCTGCTCTCATGACTTCTGATCCCTCCTCATACTTTCCCATTTATGTTCTCAGAGGTAATAAACTCATCACTAGTTGTTATAGGCTCTGAGTGTGTATTAAATCTACCTTTCTAATAGGCTGCCATTCCTAACAATTAAAAACACTTCCTGGAGCAATCTCATAATTTCTTTAAGGTCAGCATCTGTAACTCAGCAAATAAGCCTTCTCTTTCCACATTTCTCAGATGCAAAATAACACCTTCATTTACCAACTTGCACACAAGAATCCCCTTGGATAGATTATGTATTAAAGATAATTTCAAATATGTAGAAGGAAATCCAACATTTAAGTAGAAGTTTTGCTATCTGTTAATAAAGGTACTGATGATTTTTCAATACTTTAAAATAATTCTATCATCCCAAATATTGAACCTTTTATATATGGATGTGTATATGTACATGTATGGATGTGATATATGTTCATGTGTGTGCACAAATACATGTAAATACATGCATGTATGTACTGTGTTGTGTGAGTTCATGAATGTGTTTATGTTAGCATATAGATACATGCACCTATTTATAGGCAAAACTCTTGTTTGTACAAGTTTCATAAAAATTTTAATTAAATGTTTCCATTAAATATTCTAAATTTTCTTACATTCAGCAGGTTGAAAATGCTAAACCCTACCCAGCAATTAGACCTTCCTAATGTTTATCTGTTGGAACACCTGCCAAAGAAATATCTCCCTCATTCTCTGACCCACTCTAATATAGTTTGATCTCTGAGATTTTTCTAAAATAAACTGTTTTTGAATGCATTGTCTCATTGGAGTCTGCCAAAAACAGCACCGAATACATTAGAGTAGTGTTTACTGTACTGTGTCATCTGGTGATTTTGCCCCACTCCCTCTCAATGAAATGCCTTTGCTGTATTCATTCCTGACCAACTGTTGGTTGACTAATTTTCTGTGCTTTCCCTGAGGCATTTTCCTGTGATGCATCGTCTCCACACCACAAAGCCATCATCATCTGTCCCATACATTGTCTTCCTAAGCAAATACTAGAATCTCCCGTGATAGCACCTTGATAACATTGGTTATCAAAATTGTCTGCTCGTATATCTGATGTCTGACAACAGATTCCTTTTTAATGAATAATTAATTTTTGCATTCCTAATAATTTTATGTTCCAGAATGTTCTAGAAAAAAGGGAGAAAGAAACATAGACAGGTTGAGGGTATTGCAGGTGGGCAGCTCAACTCACATACCAAAACTTTTTACATTAAAATTTAGCAGATTCCTCACTCTTAAAATTGAAGTCATTGATTTTCATTATTTTTTTCTTTTTACTGGTTTTCATTGTGTTATTTTAATCTGGCATCCTTGACATTTTACTTTTCTATTTCTTTCAGCAATCTTCCATCTCCAGTATCTAGACTGTCTTTTCATCAGCATACCCTGAGGCCCCTCAAGAGCTCATCTCTCCATGTCTTGTGAAACCTCAAGATACTTTCTTCAATTCTTCATTTTTTTGGCATATAGAATTTTTTCACTTATTATATCCATATTTTTCTTGTTCTGAATCTGCATTTTAAAAATATACAGAACAAGTTCTAATAGTTTTTCCTTTCTTTTCAAAATTCTGTATAAAAACTAGGCCATCAGATGACACAGAAAAGAAAAAAAACTCACTAGTAATATTTCTTGTGTTTGTTACCAGGCAGTAGATGTACAGTCCTTTAAATGCTGAATTCATTTACAACTTTGCTCAAAAAATAAGCAAAATGTGATTGAAATTCCAAATATAATACAAAACTGTTAGACTATTAACTTTTTTCATATTTAAATAGATGGAATCTATAAGTATAATTTGACTCTTAGGATATTTGTCAAAAAGCACACTTGAGAATAACTGAGTTAAAGCTGCATATTCTGAGAAATAGTGAATGCATTCAAAGGAAATGAAAAATTAAGGTTTTCACCCATTAAATTTGCTGGAAGTGAAAAAAAAAGAAATGTTCACTTCTTAAACAAGAAATGACATAGCGTATCAAAAATGAGGAAGGTAAGAAAGAGGAAACACAAATCCATCATTGAACCTAGCTTCAGAGAGTGCACTCCATCAGTGTAAGCAAAATTGCATTTCCATTGAAGAAATAGAATAAAGAAATCAATTAAGTTGGTATCATCATGGAAGCAGGCCAAACTGAGGGACTTCGGAATTCTCAGTAACATGCTGATTTCAGAGAATAATTATACAGTTTTATCACAGTATGTAAACATGTATTCAGTACTTTGATAAATTCTCAACTTTATGTAAATCTCCACCAGATTTACAAATACACTGTGGGTAGATTTAAAAATGGAACCGAGCAGTGGTGGCACATGCCTTTAATCTCAGCACTTGGGAGGCAGAAGCAGGCGGATTTCTGAGTTTGAGGCCAGCCTGGTCTACAGAGTGAGTTCGAGGACACCCAGGGCTATACAGAGAAACCCTGTCTCAAAAAAACCCAAATCCAAAAAACAATATATATATTAAAGCCCCCTTCCATATATATATGGAATGGGGCTTTAATCAATTGAAAGAGCATGTTATTGTGCACATGCATGTTTCCTATAGTAAAATTTGTGAAAGCCTTTCCCAGTTGCCATCTAAATACTGACACACCTACATAATACTCAAGGTTCAAAAATTAATTTGAATGCACACATGTAGTGTGTAGCACAATGGACAAAATTGTACATTGGAATGGTTTGATATTACTATTGCATTTGTGAAATTGCTTTGGATTTTTGGGAAAACTTCATAAAAACATGATCAAGAAGCATTTTCTCCTTTCTTTGAAATACAGACTGTGTATCCAGCATAACATACACAAAACAGAGAAGTGCAAAAGGAAGTCTAAAATAATTCTGATCCTGAGCTTATTTTTAGAGTTTATTGCATCCAAGGGAAACAAAAACAGCTTCTTACTTAAAGAACTCCATAAAGGAGTAGATTAAGTAAGTCAGCCTATTATGGAAATGAAGATGAGGCCCAGAGGCTTCTTCAGTTTCAGTTAAAAGCTTAATTTCAGGGAAACATAATAAGTTCCCATCACAATACACAAAAGTGCTTGTGAAATCTCCTTTTTAAGCTGTTTCATAATCCCTTCACACACATTTTCCTTTCCCTGGCAATCCTAATGTCAATGACAGATCCGCTCACGCTTCATCTCTGTAGGGCTGCTGTGGTGAACTCCACACTGATCACAGTTTCAAGAGTGAGACACATCTTGCTTAAACAGAACCAAAGGAGCAAACTCTAGCAAGATGAGCTGGAAGGTTTGTCTCACATGCTCAGCCATTGCTGGACTCTCTGACCTTTGTTCTCTGGAGAGAGCCTGTAGACACGGAGGCTGAAGGTAGAAGGAATAGGCATCAGCTCATCGAAATGCCAAAAGACAAAACACTACAAAGGTGAAACTATTAGAGAAAATAAGACCATCCTGTCACTTGTATTGGAACATGAGGCCACTTAAGCACCAGGAATCTTAGACACCAAAGATCCTACTTATTCAGGATGGCCAGGTCCAAAGTGATGGTGACAGGGCTGCCAGCACATGGTTGTGGGTGCAGGGGACATCAGTGAAGAAGACCAGAGAAAAGAGGCAATAGAATTATGTATGAGTCTCCCTGAGAATTACAAGTCAGAGACTTCCATTATCCTGACCAAAGATGACAAGAGAGCCACCTAAGAAATTTAATTACGTGTCTCATGATGTATTCTAATGATTGACACATGTAGCAGTACACAGATCATATCTATATTTAAAATACATTCCAGGAAATAAGTTTATGAGAGCATCCTATTCATAAATCAAACATGATTTATATTTGTGTAAAATATAAAAAAAACAACATATGTTGGGAAATTTCAACATGAACTGAGTATTTAACCTACAGTCTTGAGAATCAGTTGACCATTGTGTATCTGTTCTCTTTCTCATGATTAATTAGAAATATAAATATTCACTTCAATTTAGTTCAATATACAACATGCAATCATAATGTATTAATTGTAAACTACTTAGGACAGTTTTAAGTTATTTATAAACAGTTGTTTCTTGCAATTATATCAATTTAAATATTATATATAATTCATAAAAATAAAAATTTTATCATATCAAATCTTCATCATTTTAATAATACATTCCTTATTTTATCATATTATACATAGGAATGGCTAAGTGGTTAAACATTGTAACTTTGAAGATAGAAACTCTTGGCCTGGAGAGGTGGCAGAAACCTGTCATTTCAACACCTGAAAGGCAAAGAGAGGAGAATTTAGAGTTTAAGGCCAGCCTGTAATTCACAATGATACTCTGTCTTAAAAGCCTAACAGTTGAGATATAACTCAGTTATATTCACATTCACAGGGACTGGCACCAATTGTCCATACCAGAAAAAAATTAATATAAAATTATTAAAATCTGTCTCCACATTGGGGGTTGCCTATTGTAGAATATAGAAAGAACTTTCTAAGCATGTTTTTAGTAAACTTATAATAACTCTGAGAGCTTCTGAAGTTAATAACATCTCATTACTATGTCAATCAAATACCCATGTAATTCCACTTTCATTTTGTTTCTGTTAAACATGTTTACAGAATCTAAAAGAAGATATCAAAAGTTAATAAGCCAATTTTCCATAAATTAAATTATTGTTTTTAATGCAATATTGCTTAATACTTTTGTGGTTAGTAAAGCATCAAAAAGATATTTAGGACTAAATCACTAAACTATGATTTTTTTGATATTCTACTTTGATAATTAGTTTTGGTAATTCTATTTGATTGATTTGATATGATTTTTAATTAAATTTTTATAATTGATCACAGAATTTTAATAAATGAATAGTGAGTTCAAAACAGTAAGAATTTTAGCTACTAAATATTGAATATATTTTGATTTGTATAGTGAATTGGCCATATTATTTTGAGTCCCAGAAAAGGGGAAGTCATTTGAAATGTAAATAAAAAAATATATCAATAAATAAAAAAATTAAGCCAAAATTAATTTAAGGAAGAAATGTAAAAGAATAAATAGGAAAACCAGTGGATAAGAAATACTTATTTTCCAGTATATTTTAATATGGACTATGGACATATTCTAGACTATGCTTGTTTCTATCTGCTATTAAATAGCACTTAAGGTTTAGGAATGTCCTTACATATTCCCTGGTATTTTCCTGTTATTTGATATGGGCAGTTTTGTCTAAGTCTGTAGCTTGCTGAGTACTCACAAAGAAAACACTTGCAATCCACAGCTCTCAGAACAAAAGCAGATTACCCTGAGAAACTCCACAACAAGTATTCTAATCTCCAATGTCTTTGTCCCCAGGAATAACCCCATTTATATTTTATATGATTTCACTCACACAGTTTAAATTGTGTTGTCTGACTGCTTGCACTCAGTGCTGTTTCTGATGTCATGGTATCTTGTTAAATTCTCGTAGCTGTTACATGAATGTCTTAAAATGTTCTTCTAAAGAAAATGTCAAGAACAATAAATTCTTACATGAATTTGTCTTTGTTTCATCTTCCTTATGGAGAATATATTTGGTCTGTTTAGAACTTCCTGACATTTAGTGGCATTCCACAGTTTCTGAATTCTCCCTGCTGCTAAGAAGTTGGCTCCCAGAATTTTGCTTGGAATATTAAGGACATGCTTTCATTTTCTTTATCTTATTTTGCTTTGTTATCAATTGACCATAGGGATATTATTTTATTTTATTTTATTTTATTTTATTTTATTTTATTTTATTCTGCTTGATTTTTAAGTGACTCTGAAATCTGAGCATTCATTTCTTATAGCACTTGATATAATTTTGGACATCACTCCATGGCATATATTTCTGTATCTTTTCCTTCTCATCCTTACTTTCTACGCTGATCCCTGTCTATCTCTGTCTCTGTCTTTCTCTTACATAGGTTTTTTTTTGTATTAGTTTCAACATATGCTATTAATTTACTTTTAATATATTTATCTTATATTTATGTCCTACTAAAATTTACCGATTGAAGATGTCATGAATTTCAGTGTATCTGCAATTATGTTTATGTAGAATTTACATTTACTTTATTATTCCGGAAGTATCAGGGATATTTACTCTCTGAAAACCTACTTTTCATCTTCCATGATATTATAACTTGATGAAATGAGGAATAGAGTGCACTCAATTTTCAAAGCAATCTGAAAGACATGAAAGCAAGACATAGAGGAAATTCAAAAATTTCCAGACTCTCCAAATTATCCACTGATTCTGTGGAGTCTGTAGCTTCAATTATAAAGAGGAAGTAAAAAATCATTATTTAAGCAGCCAGCTCTCAAATAGCTTTGATTGGGCAGTAACACCATCCTGGCAAAGGCTTGAAATGAAGAGCAATTAGAGTTGTGATGCCAAGTAGTCTCAATAGTGCCTCCATCCAGGCTTAAGGAAGCTGCACTTTCCTGTGTCACACATAGTTCACAGAGTTAAAAGCACAAAGTAAAACATTCTCTTTGTTTCCTCACAAATAAACTCAGAGACAGAGAGCAAGGAAGTTTATCAAGACACTGCATCAGTATAACGTTCACAATAAAATAAACTAATATATATCTTATACTCTCAATTTAATAAGTAACTGCTAGAACTTTAATAAGCAATCTTTAAAATGCTCAGTGTGTGTGTGTGTGTGTGTGTGTGTGTGTGTGTGTGTGTATGTGGTATGTGCATATCCAAATGTATGTCTAGTCCAGAAGAGACATAATAGAACTTCCTGGGCCCTGAGTAGTTGATCATGCTTCCAGGATGAGGCATTATGCCCATCCTGGTGAGAGAAACTGAAATACAACTAGACATTTTTTGGTTATCATCAAGATCTTGTTGGTACTATTATACATCTAGGGAAATCTTGCTATGTTGATTGTTTTTTTTCCCCCCATCGGTGTTCCAACACTTATATAGTGTCCAATTATTTCTACTCAAATTTATCTGGGCCACCAGCTGCATGCTCCTCACTACCCACCCTACTGTTCTGGGTTCCTGAATGAAAAATACAAATATTCAAACACACACACACACATACACATACATACACACACACACACACAGAGAGAGAGAGAGAGAGAGAGAGAGAGAGAGAGAGAGAGAGAGAGAGAGAGAGAGAGAGAGAGAGAGAGAGCTTTATATTTTAATGGTTGGGCCACTTCTAAACCTCAATGTGTGGATTCCAGTGTAATTTGGAGGACTCAGTTGACATAGTAAAACGATGAGCCCAAATCCACAAAGCAACTGGATACATTTATTTATTGCTCCACCTCTCCATTTGACAAACTATATACCATCTTCTGGCACCATGAAAGCTAGTCTGTAGGCATTAAGGTAAGATCCAGCTCAAATATTATGAGTACTATGTCCAAGTAAACAGTATACTCCACAATAAGGAATTGCCTTCAAGTTCTGGGAGGCAATGAAGGGCAAAGACAATAGCCTGTATTGTTTTGGGGGTATCTATGAATTTCCTGATTTACAAACTAATGAGTAATTTTTACAATTATTTTTACACTACTAGGAGGAACTTTTCCACGGACTTCACTTCTTTTCTATTCAGCATACCGAAAAACTCACAAAGCAGTTTATCCCCCTACATGAGTTAGTTTGGGGATGGAGTTCTATGAAGTAGCTAGGGTAAAATACAGTCACAAGGGTTTTTCATCATACTATTTTGGGCTCCTATAAGAAAGAAGAGTGACAGATTGATCATGCAAGGATAGAGCAGAATTGGTTCACCAACAAGTCTGGAGGAAGGCACTTCCCACCAACAACCTATCACACTTTGCTAAAGACTTCCAACTCCAAACCCAGTAGGAAACAACTTTCTTTGTAGTTTATGCCACTTCACTTGTGTTTGATTGTTACAACCTGATATTGCTACTTAAGTTCCACAACTCTTGAGCACTGTTCTATATGTTATGCCATTGTCTTATTCTCACACCAAGTTTAAACCTAAAGCCTTAGTCCTCTCTCATTAATAACACAAGAAACCAAAATAAGAAATACATATCTTGACTTACTTGTACATTTGTTTGCATTGCAGTGCTTTTTCTGCATCACATAAAAAATCCTTCATTACAGGAAAAAAAAAAAAACAGGCTATAAACAAACAGGGGATACAAGAGGAAATGAACTAAGCTTCCTAGGTAGAGATTTGAATTTTGAGTATTTCTGTTTGATCAAGTACTTCTCTATATTATTTACATTCTGATCAGACATGCATCGTACTCCTGGCCAAACCCTACAGAGATATAAGCTTAATCAGAATAAAAGCTTATGTGTACCTTATCAATTATTAAGGGGAAAGTTTACTATTTTCAAATGGACAAAAATGGCTTTCTCTATTCATTTGCCGCCTGCCAGATCTTCATTCCACCTCTGTGAATGTGGAAGACACTTGAAATTTGTTCTCCCTTTTTCTCTTGGTAGTTTTTTGCTTCCTAGTGTCTAATGCCTCTGGAGTGCTTTTTTAAAAATTCTCTATTATTATACTTTGTAAAAGGTGCTTTCAGTGTCTTAAAAATACTTTTATTGATTAGTGAGTCACTTTCATTTGCTGTGCATCTTTAAAATTCTAGAGTAGTACCTATTATAATGGCCCAAGGAAGCCTCTCATCCTTTTTTATTAATTAAATAATCTATTTTTTACACTCCATATTTTATTCCCCACCACCATACCCCCCCATCCACTCTCTGACTGTTCCACATCCCATACCTCCTTTTCACCCACTGTCTCCACGTGGATGTCCCCACCCCTCACCCCACCTGACTTCTAAACTCCATGGGGCCTCCAGTCTCTTGAGTGCTAGGCTCATCATCTCTTAATAAACACAGACCTGGCAGTCAGTCCTCTACTGAATGTGTGTTGGGGTCCTCACATAAGCACCAGCTCTATGTTGCCTGTTTAGAGGTCCAGTGTTTGAGAGATCTCAGGGGTCCTGATTAAATGAGACTGCTGGTCCTTCTACAGAATTTCCTTGCTCTTCAGCTTCTTTCAGCCTTTCTTAATGCAACAACAGGGTCAGATGCTTCTGTACACTAGTTGGGTGCAAGTATCTGCACCTGACTCTTTCAGCTGCTTGTTGGGTCTTCTGCAGAAGGGTCAAGCTCATCTCTTTTTGTGAGTGCTCCATAGCCTTAATAATAGTGTCAGGACTTGGCACCAACCCTTGACCTGGATCCCACTTTGGGTCTGTCCCTGGACCTTCTTTTGCTCTGTCTCCTCTCCATTTCCATCCCTGTAATTCTTTCAGAGAGGTACAACCATGGGTCAGAGTTGTGATTGTGGAATGGCTCCTCTCCCCCTCATTTGATGCAGTCTTCTTGCTGCAGGTGGGCTCTATAAGTTCCCTCTCCCTACTGTTGAACATTTCATCTAAGGTCTCTCCCTTTGAGTCCTGAGAGTCTTAGAGACCTCCAAGGTCTCTAATGTATTCTGGATACCCCCCCACAACACCGCCTCAACCTCCTATCTCCTGAGGTTGCCTGTTTCCATTCTTTCTGCTGGCCCTCAGTTCAACAATCTTAAGCCTCTCACTCTTAAAGTCTGTGCTGTCACATTTGTAAAATGAGAACTATGAAACTTGGTTAAACAGTTTACATTGTTTATAAAACATACCAAAGAGTATATGTGAGCTAGTATGAAGTCCCTGAAACATATGCAGCAGAGGACTGCTTTGTCTGGTTTCAGTGGGAGAAGATGTGCCTAATCCTGTGGAAAATCAATGCCCCAGGGGAAGTGATAAATTACCCAGGGTGGGGGAGGGAGCTTCCCCTCAGAGGTGAAGTATACTGTGGATAGGAGAAAGAACCCTGCAAAGGGAGACCAGGATGGGGACAGCATCTGGGGTGTATTATAATAATAATATAATAAAAATAAAAATAAATATACCCACAAAAAGAAAGGATGAAGGGGAACCAAAACAAAAAGACATGTAAAAATTACTTAATAAGATTTTAGAAAAAGTTTATCAGTCATTTATCATAACTTTATTTTGTCTTCCTGTCAATATATTAGATTCAAATCCTAGTGCATGTAGAGGAGTTAACCAACAAACATTGGGCCTAGTTATTTCTATAGATTCATAACAAAAAACCTACACATGTTTCAATTTGATATTTTGTATTATCCACCTCACCCAAATCATAAAGGCACATAATCAGTATATTTTAAACACCAGCCAATTTTTTTCTTCAAAAATTCTAGGTTAAGTTTAACTTTTGCAAAACACATCCTTAGGAATACAAATACAATTTATTTCTTAATGAGACATTAAAAGAAATCATTTAAATAGAAAAATATTGAGTTAGCCTTTCCATTTAACTATTGAACAAAGTCCAGGACCATGAACAGGCACTTGATTAATTCTGCTTAATCCACAAGATGCACAAGAGGGTATCACTCTCTCAGTATCCTGCGTTTTTCCTATGAGGTTACACACACACACACACACACACACACTGTAGACCGAGTTCCATTTATAGACTACAAACAGGCAGAATCCTGTGACAGGTCAACACATCTAAATAAGAAATTCCATTAGTAGAAAACCCAGTATACTTTGGGAGTTTAAAATTTATGCTCTTATAAAGCAACAAAACCACTCTGGTATCATTTATTAAATACAGAAGCATAAACACTGGACTCATCCTATTGAAATCCTGATATTTTTCTGTTGGTAGTATACTTCTGTGAGTTTTCGCCATTGCTCAATAGAAAAAGTGTTTTGTAAATGTGAGCAAAATCAATTACAATTTGTCCAATTTGAGGTGCCAATGAGGCAGAGAATTAACCTCTGACTAATTTTCAAAGCCATTTACTTGCTAAAGGTTTTGTACATTTGCTGCCACAAGCACCAAACCCTTTGGAATGCTTACAAATGTCTGATTTAGGGTGCACACTATGTATTTTCTAGGTCAAAATAGAACCATGAGAACTATTTGTTGATCTTATGGCCCCAAAGTCCCCTGAAGTCCAGGAGAGACACAATTTAATCATTCTGCTAAATAAACCTCTAAAGTCAATAGGAAAATTTGTGTTTGCTGATGTAAAATAAAAATGGTCCAATCACATGGTGAAATTAATATGAGGGATGCAACACTACTGTAGGATACAGACACATTAGTCAGATTGTTTCTTGGCTTAGTTTTATTAGGAGTAGCAATTGACCCTGGGCATTGTAACTTTTACAGAAGATGAAAACATTATAGGACTTTCTGTTCATAGTCAAAGAATCATAATGATGGAATAAATTCTGTTGTCTATTTATCTTCTAAGTTGAAGTTATTTTTACAGATAATAAAGACATAGTGTTCTCATGAGACACAGTATTTAATGAATTTAAGACCTTTTTTAGAATTTAGCTACAACCTCTAGCTCCTCCAAGATCCCCATCCACTCTAATACAATCTCAGCTTCACATTTTTCTGTCACTCTGGCTCTTCATTTTCCCCTTTCTTTAAAACCCATCAAGTGGCATTTTTATCCTGGTGGACCAGGCATTTTTCATTTTTACAGATATGAACATATTATTTGAATCTTGATTCTGAATATAAGTCTGAAAACCCCTATGTTTTCTATTTATATAGAGGTTTACTATTCATGTTGGGTTGCTAATATATTTCCTTATGTGAAAATATTAACTAATATAGACTAGGAGAAACATTTCTCCAAAGATGTAAAAATTACAAAAAGAGAAAATTCAAGTTTGTTTAGTATACTCTCATGCAAAAGAGAAATCCTTCTTTTACTATGAGAGAAAATGATATGGATATCAATATGTCATGTAAATAAACTAGCAAAGGTGTAATGTGAAAAATTGTTTAGTTTAGGGAAGAGAAAATCAATTAAAGCATTTATTGGCTGAGTTTCTCACTAGTCTTTCTAATATAATATGGCCAAATGAGACTTAAGATGACAGTATTTTCATAAGCATGAAAGACACAGTAGTGTTTTTCTGTAGCTGCATTCTAACCAGATGTATTTCCTAATTCAATCTTGGTGATGCTTTGATTAATTCAAAGGCTGTTGACTTCTAATCATGTGACATGTAAAGAAGGAGCTCTCACGACAGTCACAACATCAGACAAATATATTCTGAGTGCTCTTAATTCAAATTGGCAATAGCGATGGAGGAAATGAGCAATCTGAAGATTTCTCAAAAAGCATATGTCCTCAAATAAATCTACTCAAAGAAAGCACATGTTCACAGTTGGAATGTGAAAAATGACATACTGTACTTAACCTAACTAAACTCTAAGTAGGATCAGTTACAAGTTATAGGGGCACATTAGCTGTGTAATATTTTTCAGGAAGTATGTAACTTTATACATAAAAATTGTCTGCTCATACAGTACTCTTTCCTTATGGAATATGTATATGGTATATATATGCTATATAGCCATGCATAAATAATTAATATTATTTATTATACATACATATATAGGATATATATGGTACATATATGCTATATAGCCACACATAAATAATTAATCATTATAAAATTGTGTTAGTATACAGCTGCAATTGCTTAGAAGTCAGACCCAGAAAAAAAGAAAAGTGTATGAGGCTACCTGGGATAAAGAATAGTTCCTCAGAATTACAAAAAAGAAGAAGAAGAAGAAGAAGAAGAAGAAGAAGAAGAAGAAGAAGAAGAAGAAGAAGAAGAAGAAGAAGAAGAAGAAGAAGAAGAAGAAGAAGAAGAAGAAGAAGAAGAAAGAAAGAAAGAAAGAAAGAAAGAAAGAAAGAAAGAAAGAAAGAAAGAAAGAAAGAAAGAAAGAAGGAAATGAGGTGGTTCTCTTTTCAAAGCCAACAAAGACTTAAGGTATGCTTTATTATAAATAAACTTTCTACGGAGTTCTTCAGAAAATTGGAGGAAGTACTACTTGAGGACCCAGCTATAACACTCATGGATATATACCCAAAAGATGCTCCAACATATAACAAGGACACATGCTCCACTATGTTTATAGCAGCCTTATTGATAATAACCAGAAGCTGTAACAAACCCAGATGTCCTTCAGCAGAGGATATCTTGATACAGAAAATATGGTACATTTACACAATGGAATATTCATCTATTAAAAACAATGCAATTCTTAGGCAAATGGATGTAACTAGAAAATATCTTCCTGAGTGAGGTAACCCAATCACAAAAGAACAAACATGGCATGTACTCATAAGTAGATATTAGCCCCAAAGCTCGGAATACCCAAAATACAATTCATAAACCACATGAAGCTCAAGAAGAAGGAAGACCAAAGTGTGGATACTTCAGTCCTGCTTAGAACAGTAAACAAAATATTCATGGGAATAAATACAGAGACAAAGTGTGTCCATCCAGAGACTGCCCACCTGGGGTTCCATCCCATATATAGTCAAATGCTTGCTTAAAGGAGCCTGATAAAGTTGTCTCCTGACGGACTCTGCCAGAGCCTTACAAATACAGAGGCAGATGTTCATAGCCAACCATTGGACTAAGCACGGGATCCCCAATGGAGGAGTTAGAGAAATGACTGAAAGATCCGAAGGGGCTTGCAACCTCATAGGAAGAACAACAAAATCAGCCAACAAGACCCCCCCAGAGCTCCCAGGGATTAAACCACCAACCAAAGTGTATACCTGGAGGGACCCATGGCTCCAACCACATATGTAGCAGAAGATGGCCTTGTTGGGCATCAATGGGAGAAGAGGCCCTTGGTCCTGTGAAGACTTGATGCCCTAGTGTAGAGGAATATCAGGGTAGGGAGGTGAAAGTGGGTGGGTGGGTAGGGGAGCACCTTCATAGTAGAGGGGGGAGGAAGGATGGTATAGGAGAGCTCCTGAGGGGGGGTGAGAAATGTAAATTAATAAAATATCCAATAAAAAATAATAAAACAGAAGAACTGGTAAAATTTGTATTTAGGTCTCATTCTCAAGTAGGCCAAAAATCTGAAAAGATAAAAAGTTCACAGATCCTATGTTTGTCATCCTGGATCAGTTGAATTGCTTAAATTTTATATTTTTCCTATATTAAAGCTTGTCTTTCTAAGGTATCCTTGGTAAAGAGTACCTTGTACTCTTGCAGAAGGCCCATTTTCCATTTCTAGCACTCAAATCAAGGGCTCTCAATCCTCCTGCAATTCCAGCTGCAGGAATCCAAGACTATCTTGTGTACCCAGCAGACACCTTCTCATACATGTTCATACTCACACACAGATAGACACATTCACAGAAATAAAATTTAAAACCAATATTTAAAGGGCTATTTTTCTTAGGTGCATTCTGTAAAGTCATTTTTCTCTTTTCATTTTACTTGGTCTTTGAGTATACTAACGTAGTTCACTCATGTAATGAGTTGTAAAACTATTAGATTTTGTTGGAATGCTAGAAAAACCAAAATTTCAATCTCTATATATACATGTGGATGGACAGTTAAGTCAATGTTTAGGCATGAAATCAATAAAATTGAATGTGAGGGCAATTTGGGGGTCCCATTTTTCATCCCAGTGTTGATTTAGCTAACCTTGCTGCCTGGAGAGTGTGTCCTTCAGAAGGATATTCACAGCTCCACATACAACCCTCCTGAAGTCTCAGTCTTGGTCAAGTAGGAAACTTCCTGACTGAGGAACATCATTCTTTTGCCTCCAGAATCCATGTAACTGATATCCTCATATCCTCTTCTAGAACCTCTAAACATGTTTTCAAGGTAAAAAAAAAAAAGAATGAATGATTCTACTTTTTGAACATATTAATAATGTGATTATCTAGTATAAATATTATAAATCAAAAGTGATCAAATATTTTCAATAAAATAATTTAACATAATGTAACTGCTACTCAGATTTATTTATGGAATCCTCTCTAGTTAGCTCATGTGTCGAAGCCTTCTCTTGTGAGTTTTTATGTACTTACCAGCACTATAGAATCTTCAGTGCTAATTTCCACACCACTAGCCAATGGCTAGTCCATTTGGATTTCTGTTCCACACCACCACCACCAACATGGTAGAAGACTCAAGCACGTTATCCATATTGTATCTCATCACCAAAAATGTATTCACAGATGCTGTTTAGCCAGTCCTGTTTATTGTCTGTTGTGCCAGTGGCAAACAATTATTTTAAAATCTCTAAATAAAATAATAGATTTTCCTTTATGTCTATAGTTTTATTTAAAAAAAAAACCTGCCTTTGAGGATGATTATAAGTTTACCCATTTAATCCAACACTTCATAAAGTAAATAAAAACTATTTTACCAGAAAAGCTGAAATAGTTCATAAGCTGACTTCATGTTAAATGCTTAAAAGTGTGTCAAGCATATTCTCTAACTTAAGTAGGAAAAGGTGCTAGTATTTTCTTCTTGATAGGAAGCATGTTTTTAAAACCCAAGTGCTTCAATCCTGATCCCCTAATTGCCATTATGATACTCCCACATGGGGCCCTCAGCTCCACTGAGAAGCCCCACTCTCAGAATCTCAAATTATATAGTATTTGTTGACATCCCCAATTTCTTATTCTGTTACATTTGAGGAAAAGGATGACCTGAAGTAAGACCCTTATTCTGCCAAGTGGGCACCACAACCTTCTACACATTATTGAATTTCTCTGAGGCCCTATTGAAATGAGAACAATTTTTTCTCTCATTTTTCATATCAACTCAATGAGAAAAATAACACAAAATTATACTCCAAAAGAACATTATACACATTTTTTTAATTTTGAAGTCGTCGATTGAAGTTGTCTTTGACTGACCTGATATGTCACCTTGACAATATGAAGTTGTTGCTTAAGATTTCCTTGCAAAGTCTTGCTGTTACCAGTATATTCTTTCATACACAGACTCTAATGGCTCAGAAGAGTTCTTAGAGCCCTTTCTGGTTTCTTAGATTTGCCTAATTCATCCTCTCCCATGCACTTTCAATGTAAATGCTGTTTTATTTAATGGGCTGCTTAGATTTCAAATTGTTGTTTCTGCCATTGTGGATTCTCTCCTGTTCACTCTCTGTATTCTTTCTTCCTGGGTTTACACTAATTATCCCATTGCCTCCCCTACTGTCACCTCCCATTCATTCCATCAAATATCCAATCAAATAGCTTTCATCAAGCTATCAAATATTCTTATTAGGATATACTGTGACTCACATGTAGTATGCTACAAAAAATGAAAATATCATATACATTCTTTTCAGAAGCTTATAACTAACTGCAACCTAACAAGTAGAATAAAATTATATTACATTTTACAAATATTTTAAATGAGTGATATAAAATAAAACCAGGAAGACTTTTAAACTAATGTCAAGACTTCTTAAAATAGCAATCATTGTCATGCTGTTTTTTCTGTTCAGGGAATAAAATGAAATACTCTTATATGTCATTTATTCTGGAAAGTACATTTGTGGGAAGGAAATAAAATAGACCAGACGTGAAACATTTATAGCTGAAAACAAGCCCCTTAAAGTCCATATTATTTGAAAAAAAAGAGAGATTTAGATAACAATTTTGTGATTTTTACACTGATCCAAAAGTAACACAATCAGCACAAACAAACTTTGAACTTTCATTTTGAATTTTCCTGATATAGAGCAATGTAGTCTGACCTTATTTTGTAATGCTAGGCACTGACAGTGAGCTACAGCTCCCTGTCACTGTAACAGCAGAGAGGAAATACCCAGTGCTTAGCAATGTGCCCTGCTGCTAAACCAGATTGTTATTCAACCTAAAGTTTTTTAACTTCCTGAATTTCCCACTTACAATGGACTACATGGACTGTTTCTCCATCAAAGCTAGAGGACTGTCTTTATATTCTATACATACCATAGGAAGATTTAATGAAAACATAAAAATGTAGCTTTCAAAAAGAAGCCTACAGTGAATTTTTGTGTTGGAAAAATTCACTCAGTATCTCCAGCTGCACAAAACTCTTGCTTTCAACGATTGCTGTCATCTTTCTCTGCCTTGGCTTGGACCTCCCAGAGGAAGCACTTTGCTGTTATCATGTCACTGCACTTGCTCTGGTCACAGCTGCTAACACTCCCCAGTCCTCAGCTCATTTGAAGCACGGTCACACTGAGCTCTACTTCCTGATCTTGATGTGTTGTTATTTCTTGTATTTAATGCTGTGACCTTTTCTAGCCTTCCTTCCTCACTGATTTATCACTGTCCCCGTTCCCAGTTGCTTATTTTCCTGCTCTGCCTTTTAATACTTTGCTCTCCAGTTTGGTCTTTCTATTTTCCACTCTATGGCAATTTTCATGGACTTTTAAATTATGTGTGTAGATCTAATGATTCAGAAAACAATATTTTTCCTGATGTTTATATTTGCATAAGTAGCTGCTGTGGAAAGTCTCCACATGAACAGACCAACATGGAAATTGAATTCAAAACTTTGTAAGCAAAAATTGACTCAAATTATTCTGTGTCTCTGGGAAGTGATCCCCAAAGCAAGCATGTGCCGACCTGCAGTCGCTTTCCCACCAATGTCGAACAGGTCTCTTAACGTCTCGGTGCCTCTATTCTTCAGCACTTGTGCCTGTATACTACCCTCTTCTCTCTTTCACTAATTTAAATATAGCCATAAATTTTTACTTCAATTAGTACATGTGAACCTTAGCATCCCTCATTTCTCAATATTATTTAGCTTCAGTCAATTATTTCTTAAGTATCTAGACAAAATGAAATATTTTTTAATAAAAACATATTTTAGCTCTATTCATCCCTATAAGGCCATACAGAATTATTTTAAAACAACATCTGAGGGTGTAGAAGAAGAGTCAGATTCTTGAATTCTGCCCTCAAGGCCTCCAATGATTGGTCTCTTCCTAACACATTAATTGTATAGTACCCCATTCCTGCTATTCTCATTATATTCTCCTCACACCATTGTTCTTTCAATTAATTAAAAAGCTAAGTTCTTTCCCAATTGTAACTGCTGCTATGTGCTGTTCCTCCTACCCAAAGCTATTTTCCTCCTTATGTCAAAGGCTTAATTTTTCTTAATTTAGGTCTCATGCATTCTTTCCCTGGCTGTTCTACTTAGCACCAGTCAACTTACATCTTCTATTGCACATCTGAGTATTTTATTATTACTCATAAAGCTTTAATTTCTATTTTACCAGGTTTCTTTTTTCTCCCATGTCCAAGTTAGCACAAGGCTAAATATGGGCAACTCATTTCCTCCCTGCCTTATACAAAAGAGTTAATGCAGTGTTTTCTGACTCTGTAGCAATCTTCCCTTGTGAAAGGACCTATAAATCAATATTAAAGTTCAATGAGTTAACTTAAATTTTGTATGTCAATTGAAATTAAGTAATAGAAATTCACCAGCATGAAAAACTCAAAAACAACAAACAAACAAAACAAAAGAAACAATCCAAAACTAATAAACAACAAAAATAACAACAAAAACCAAGAACATGGACAATAAAAAAAACCAAAAACTTTTATTGGGTAAAAGGACAGCATGGACACCAATTTTCTGTTGCACAATGTGATGCTTCCTAACTATGACTAATGGTTGTAACAATCCACTAGAGAAACTGTTGAAGGACTTGATAGTGACATATCATAATGTTGTATCATGAGAAATGAATACATATTTGTCTTCAGTTTCTTCAACCCTAGTGAATGATGTGCATTAGGAAACACCCTGCTAAAAGTTTATGGTAAGACAATTTTTGATAAATCATTGATGCTATGCACATATAATTGCCTTAATTGACATACATACTCACAAATATAAATACACACATGAGTACAGTTATATACAGCATAATGGAAATTCAATTGTTGATAGACTAAATTTCCAGTAAGATTGGTGCCAATATTGTATTTCCTGTTGGAATCAGATGTTTCATTTATCATAATTTTCCCTGTAGTTGAAAGTATGTGTGTGTGTGTGTGTGTGTGTGTGTGTGTGTGTGTGTGTGTAACTCACGGCAGCAGCCATACAAGTTCATTTTGTCATACACATGTAGACATGATGATAAGCAAAGCATATTCTATCCCATTTCCCTCTCTACAATGACACAAAACTGGAATTATTGAACATGCTCAGGTAACTCAGAAAATAAGAAAAAGCTTAATATAATTTTCTATTCACCAGTCTCTGCTCAATGAAGAAATGTTTACCTTACAAATTGCCAAGTATAATGAATATTTATCATTGTGGCTTCACCCTTAAAGCAGAAGCCATCCCCAAAATAAAGTAATGGTGTAAACTTATAAGTAATCACCACTTCCTTGAGATAGCGCATCTGCTCACTTTCACTGGATCCTTTCAATATTTTGTCTGCGGGTTCCACTCTTATGGGCAGAAAACTAAGAAAATAAAGAAGGTCCTATTCCTCATGCACTGCCAACAGGTAGCAGAAGGCTGTTCAGCCTATGAGAAGGGAAACTTAAAACATCAGCACACTTTCACTTTTTCTTTCTCCTGGTAGAACTTTTCATCCACAGCACAAGGAAGAATAAAATTAAGATATTGGGGGCAATTTAAAAGATAAGGCAAAATATAGAAAGACTTATCTCTGTGTTTTAAAACTTGTATTAATTTAGGTATAATGTTTTGATCTATGATCTGTTTTAGTTTGATTTTTCAATATAATATAAATGAGTCATCACTCAGTGTATAAAGTGAATGATACATATGCAAGAGATACAGATTTGATCTCAAATTATCTACATTAATTAAAATCTAAAAATAAAAAAAAATGAAATAACCAATGGTCTGACATTGAGGACCCCAGTGGTTGAATAAGACAAAAGCTGGAAGAAGGTGAGGAGTAGGGTGACCCCATAGGAAGACCAGCAGTCTCCACAAACCTGGACCACAGGGAACTCTCAGACACTGAACCATCACCCAGTCAGCATATACTAGCTGGCCCGAGGCCCCGACACATATTCAGCAAAGGACTGCCTGTTCTGGCTTCAATGAAAGAAGACACACCTTCTTGAGAGACTTGAGACTCCAGGGAGTGGGGAGGCCTGGCAGGGTGTGGGTGTGTTTGCGGTGCTCGGGACATCCTCTTGGAAACTGGGGAGGAGGAATGGGATGAGGAACTGTTAGAGGGAAGAACAGGAGAGGCATAAGAACTGGATTGTAAAAAAAGATTAAAGATAATTTAAAAATGAAATAAAAGTTTTTTAAATTAAGTCATGTACTTTTTAAATATATGTAATGATCAGCCACATTCTAAGTACTGATTCATATACCCACAAAAAGAGTGTAATTCTTATCAAAGAATCTTCTTTGTGCAGTATATGGAAATCATTGTGGTAAACTACAGCTATACAAAATGCAAAAACTAAAAATGGATTATCAGGTGCCTAGGCCAAGTGGATATATATGTACCACAATTTTTCCACCTAAGATTCAGAGACTATCATGCCAGACAGTAAGGGCCAAAGAAAAGGAAGCCTGTCATGAGACCATGCCTTCTACATATGACTGAGAAACAAAACCATGAAATTGACAAAAAAGAATCTCAAATGGCTGAGAAACACCTAAAGAAATTGTCACAGTCCTTAGTGATCAGAGAAATGTAAATCGAAACAACCCTAAGATTCCATCTTACTCCAATCAAAATGGCTAAGATCAAAACCTCAGCTGACAGCACATGATGGAAAGGATGTGTAAAAAGAGGAACACTACTCCATAGCTGGTGGGATTGCAAACTGGTACAACCACTCTGGAAACCAATATGGAGGTTACTCAGAAAAATGTAAATAGATCTACCTGAAGATCCAGAAATACCACTCTTGGGAATATACAAAAAAAAGATGCCACAGGAGCACATGTTCCATTTTGTTCAGAGCAGCCTTATTTGTGATAGTTAAAAGCTGGAAACAACTCAGATGTCCCATGACAGAAGAATGGATACAGAAAATGTGTGGTTCATTTACACAATGGAATACTACTTAGCTATTAAAAACAGGACATTCTGAGTTTTGTAGGCAAATGGATGGAACTAGAAAATATCATCCTGAGTGAGGTAAGTCAGTCCCAAAAGGACATGCATGCACTAATAAGTAAATATTAGAGAGAAAAAGGCAGTGACTACCCGAGATACAGTCCACAGAACTCAAAAAGGTCAACAAGCTGAAGGATTCAAATGAGGATACCTCAGTTCCACTTGGGAGGGAGAATAAAGCAATGACAAGGGAGGAGGGAAGGAGGGAACTGGAAGGGAAAATGGAAGGGGTAAGAGGGGAACATGATATTGTATTGGATGGGGGAAAGGACTGAAGCCCTGTGGGCCAACAGAAAGAATGGAAATAGGCAACCCCTGGGAGATAGGAAGTTGGGGTACCCTCCATAATGTACCTGGAAAGTGAGAGATTCTTGGGACTCAAAGGGAGGGACCTTTGATGAAATGACCTACATTGGGGAGAGGGAACTTTTAAAGCCGACTTCCAGGTAGATGGGGCATCAAATGAGGGAGGGGTTTGCCATCCCTCAGTCAAAACTCTGACCCATAATTGTTCCTATCTGACAGAATTTCAGGAATGGAAATGGAGAGGACTCTGAGGGAAAAGAAAAGTTCCAGCAACAGGCCCAAAGTGGGATCCAGCACAAGGGGAGGCCCCAAGTCCTGACACTGAGACTATGGAGCACTCATAAAAGGGGACCTAGCATTGCTGCACTCCAGAACACCCAACGCGTAGCTGAAAGAGTCAGATGGAGATATTTTCACCCAATCATTGGCCAGAAGCTGCTGACCACTATGGCTGAATTAAGGAAAAGCTAGAAGAAGCTGAGGAGGAGAGTAACTTGTAACTAAACTTGCACTTGAGGTAGGAGTAATAAGATAAAAATAAGGATAAAAATATAAGCTCTGGTGGAAGCCTTCTGGTTTCTGTCTCTGGCTTGGGACCATCTTCTGCCACAGCCTGCCATATTCAAGTGGCCCAGGGAGGTAGCTAACCACCTAGGAGAGCAGAAGGGACAGTCAGCTCAGGTGGGACCTACCCTACTGCTCAGAGGATCACGTTCAGAACCCTCTGGCAGAAGCCCTCAGGTTTCTTTCTCCGCCTCGGGACCATCCTCCGCCACAGCTTGCCATATGCAAGTGGTACAGGGAGGTAGCTAACCACCCAGGAGTGTGGAGAGGCCTGACAGCACAGATAGGAGCACCCCTGCTGCTCAGGGGAAGCAGCCCGAAACCATGAGGACACAAGAGCCTAGTAGCATCCTAGGACATGAGGAGGAACAACAATATGAGCCACCCAGTACTTGCAGAGCTCCTAGGGACAAAACCATGAAGCAAAGTGTACACATGATTTACCCATGGCTCCGCATGCATAGGCAGCAGAGGATGGCCTTATTAGACACCAAAGGGAGGAGAGGCCCCTGGTCCTGAGAATGCTCAGTGCTGCAGTGTAGAGGAATTCCAGGACAGGGAACTAGGAATGGGTTGATTGGGGAACACGGGGAGGGTAGATGAGTTATAGGACTTTTGGGGTGGGGGACCAGGAAAGGAGAAAGCATTTGAAATGTAAATAAAGAATATTTCTAAATAGGCAAATAAATTAATCTTTTAAAAATACATAAAAATTTAAAATTTAAATAATATTAGTAAATATTTGTAAGAAAATATGTTTGAATTATATGAAGCAAAATGTGAGATAAAATATCAGTATTATAGATGGAGAGTTTACTGTTATATGTTATTTAGTTTATTTGAAACCAACTATGCATATATTGCACACAGCATCTCAAAACCAATGTAGGAGTTTGGAGAAGTAAACCTGGTATTTCTCTGTCTATGATCCTATTCCCACACAGTTCATAAATCTCAAAGGTAGACACTGTAGTGGTGCAAACCTAGTGCTAAATACATCACAAAATAATAAATTTTCTCTCAATATTTTTACATCTTCTTTGTCAAACTTGGTAGATCTGATTCTTTATTTTCAAAGCTATAATTTGAACCTGCCAAATTTTATTTATTTCCTCATAGGCATCAATATGAAGAACTTCAGAACCTGAATAATGCACATAATAATAAATAGTGTATATTATACTACTGTTTAAATGTTTCATCTGAAATTCGCTTCATAAAAATAAATGTCCCCTGAGTATGGCTCTAAGCACTGCAGAAGAAGAAAATCACCTCAGGCAAAATGAAAATTCTCATAATTCCATGGCATGAGAGTGCAGTCTTTCTTTGTACTCTGCATCTCATTTTTCAGTTATTTAGAGGAGAAAGGACGAGAATTTTTAGAATGTAAAAGCTTTGTCTGATTAGTGTAAGCATAAAGAAAATAAAACAAAAACTGCTGACAAGCAATTTTAATAATAATGTTCAAAGTATTCAGCTTTAGACTAACTGGACCACTTTGAATATTGCCATTCCCTATAATATGCTTGACATTGAGTGTCTTCAAACTAAAATAAGATAAATTTTCTACTTAAAGAACAGTACGCTAAGAGAGAGTTTGGTGCCTAAGAGTTTTGTATACTCTGTGGAGGATCTAGATTTGTTTTCCATCATATATGTCAAGCAGCTCACAACCACCTATAACTTTATTTCTAGGAGATCTGAAGCCCTTTGCCTCTATGAGAACCTGATACACATGGTGAATGCACACAGACACACACGCACACATACACACAAATGAAAATAAACAATTTTACATTTTCGTACAGTTTAGAGTCATGCGGAAAGAATTCTGTTTCTTTATACTATGAATAATACATGACAGGAGGCAAAAGGAAACCTTGCGTTCTCTTCAAAAGCACAAGGTTGCTACAATGATCTTTTTAAAAAGATGTTTTCCATTATTTTTATTCTTTATCTTTCTATATGCATATGTGAGAACTTCCACAGAGGCAAGAAGACAGTGTTAAACTCCTGAAGCTCAATGTCTAAATAATGGTGAGCTTTCCTGTGGGTTCTCAGAAACCAACTCCAGTCCTCTGGAAGAGTATTAAGTGCTCTAACTTCTGAGCCATCTCTTCAAACCCATTAAAGAGTCTAACTAACGTATCATTCATATATGTATTCATATATGTATGACTTAACATATCATTTGTATTCAAAATATGTACGTGTTTCCTCTATATTTTGATGAGTTTGTCCATACATGTGTAGTCATTACATTAACACTACAATCTAATCAAACATAACTCTCATAAACAAAGTTTATTTTGTAAAACAAATTTTAAAAAAGGTAAAGCTTCATATGCAGTTGACCTTAATAAATTATGAAGTAAATGACAAAAATAAGTTTAATTTTAAGTTCTATGTTGTAAAGAATATCTTTGAAACTTACTTATCATTAGTAAATTAAAAATGTGTTGATCAAAATTATGGTTTCCAATCTCCATAAAATCAGCAATCTCTTCTCCTGCTCTCTGACTTAGGTTATGTTGGATGTTGAAGGAACAGCACTGCATAGCACTTGTTATTCACAGACTGGCTAATTCTAATTAGCATAATTCCTCCCAGGTTTATATATGTTAACAGTAGGATTTATTTCCATTTTCTATGATGTTGGATATTGATCTCAGAGCATCGTGCATGCTAGGCATGCATTGTTCAACTAAGTGTATCACCATTTATTTATTTTCTTGAACACTAGGTTATATCCTAATGTATGTCTATATCTTCTTTATTGTAAATAATTATAAAATTTACATGGGTACATTTATATAGGATTAAAAACACTAAATTTCCAATAGAAGTAAATGGACCATAGGATTGGATCCTACAGGAGCTCTATTTTAATTTACAGAGGAATCTCCATATTGTTCTTCAAAAAGAGTAAGACATTAAATCACCTGAAATGAACTAAAATTTCAGATTTTCACATTCACAATATTTATTGTGGTTATAATATATAAACCTAAAAAATGACAGACAATACAAGCAATATAAAATTGTAAATAGAAAGTGAGTCACAGTACAGGGTAATGAAAGAAAGAAAAAAGCAATGACTGTTACTTTTATAAACCTAACAGACCAAATATTGGGATGAGTCAGAGCAGGGCATTGGCATTATGGCATCATCAATAAAGATAAGCAAGTATCCAACTTAGTGTTGAAATAATGATTTTGATAATAATTTGAAAACTTTAATAATAAAGTTTAGGAATGATTTTGTCATCTTAAACTTAATACAGTCATTTGGTTGAAGATAATTTTGAGTTGGATCCAAAAGTTATAGTTATGATTATTGGTATGTGTGTGGTGTGTGTGTGTGTGTGTGTGTGAAATTAGGTGTAGAGAAAATGCTATGGGAAAACAGCATCAAGATCTATAACTATAGTTTCACTAGAAAAATATGGCTGAAGTATAATGAAAAATATTTAATTCATACTTTTTAATTTTTAAGTGACAGACCATTTTGACAATTTTTTTTATTATTAAGGCATATGCACATGCTAAGCACTTATCCCTTACTCAGTAGTCATTTTCTTTTGGCCAGCACATATGAAGAATCTTACTGCAACTCTGATTTCAAATGGAAATTGGCATCGATAGTAGAGTTGCAATTCAGTTCATTAAGATTTCATCTCTTTGGTTTCATTGAAATATATAATTTTTCTGAGTCATATCAGATTCTGTGCCATGGTTGTTTGATGTAAAAATACTATAGGAATAAATATAGATAAAGACTAATGCTTTCAATCTATTATTGTGCAGAGAAAACAGGACCAAGTTGGTATATAAAATGCCTTTTGTACTTGTCAGGAAAGAATTGGATGAAACTAAGGATGAAACTCAAGAACAATATGTGAAGGACTGGCTTTGACGCTGTAGAGTTCAAATGGTGACAAAATTTAAGCAGTGTGGCCTGTGAAGTAATAAATTAACAACATGTATCATTTGCACAACTGTGACACTATAAAGTGCTTCTGATATTAATATGTTCTGGAGATTGAAAACCTTTGCATTTGATAGTTACTAATCTGATGAGTTCTATTAGTTCTAGGGGCACAAAACTCATCAGGGTTCATGAGAAAACATCATTGAAAATGATATTTTGTTGACTGAAAATTTTGTAACAGTAGAAAAATGAAAGACTAAGAAGTTGAATAAAAAGTTTGTATACATCATCAGTCAGTTAACACTGGTTAGGAATTAATATGAAATGCTTCCAAACAATGTTAGGCATGTATGCCATTGTTATTTTTATTCCTTTCTGGTACCTAGTATCTGTGCAATGTTTGCTGTAAAGTGAAACAAAAATTGCATGATCTAATAAATATTAAATAAAAATTCACTTCTTTTAGAACTAAAACCAGTGTGATGCCCCAGTCTGTATCATATGGACCACCTTTGACTGTATCCTTTGTGCATACTAGATCAGTATGAATACTGTATTATTCATACTGATCATATTATTTCAGTTTTTCCTTCTTACTGTTTTTCTTCCTCAAATAGTTTTGCCACTAGTGAACTAACAGGAATCATGCTAGGTTCCTCCATTTTAAGAATTCAGGGATTTAAAAAAGGTAATTTGCCTTAACTATCACTCAAATCTTAAGGGACCTTCATTCGTGTCTTATTTAAGTTAGACTGAGACAAAGATAATTTCACTGTGCTAACATTCCACTGATAAAATCAAGATGTCAGTTCCTAGAATAAAACAGGCTAAATCAGTACAAGCATAACTAAAGCCTCATATGTATGAATATTTGGTCTTTAACAATAAATATACCACCTTTGAGTATGTACATGGAAGTGGGAAGTGCTCTAACAAATAAAAGAAACCAGCTCAGATAGAGAAACACATTCCTTTGCACTTAAATGGGGGTAATGTAAAACAATGAAAGCAAAGGACAGAGAGAACACATATTACTGGGACTTGGTGGACACTCTCCATACTATGCTATCTGTGATAAGCACTAAGTTGTCCATTTAAAAGTGTAGTCAGTGGTCCAAACATCCCCATTCCACCTTTTCCTTTGTTCACATTCTCAGCATGTTCTGTCTATTCTGTTGTTATAATTTGTTCAGATTTATTGCCTTTTCAACTAAAATAATCTTTTAAAGTCATTGCCACCTGTTAGCCACATTGAAATATTAGGTTACCTTGTACCTTGCCAGACACTTGAAGCTCCCCAGTCAAAGATCCAAATAATTAAAAGACCATTACCTGGCAAGCTATGCAAACAACTTTGTGACTATTTGAGAAACAAGATTTAAAATGTACCAATTGAATGTCGAGATCAAATAAAACTGCACATTGAATATCAATTTCAGTCATTATCTGTAAATTCAAGTTTATAAAAAACAGCAGACTTAATTTATATTTTCTTATCTTTCATATTTCAAGGAAACATTTCATGTAGGTAATTAACTGGCTGAAGATTGTAGACAAACATGGTCAAGAATTAGATTCCTCTAATAGTGTCTGAGTTTCCCTTCCAGCAACGTTATCTCAGGTCAAACTATGGAGACAATTGCTTGAATTAGTTTTTCAGAAGGTGTTAAACCAAATGAATAGACTTTAGTCTAACACTTTATTTTTGAGAGGTGAGCTACAGGAGTCCCTAGAATTGATGTAGCTTTTGTCATTATTACAATATTGGAAAATACACTCAAGCTTTGTTCAAGGCAAAATGCAATTTAGGAGACAAATTGAATATTGGGAAGAGTGGTTCTAATTTATTGCAGCTTTATCTAGCTGCTTGTGAAGGAGACACTGAAGAACTTTGTAAAACGCAAAACTGAACAGTTCCCCTGCTTCTTTATTTCATCTTTTCTGTCTGTTTGGAACTGATGTGTGTCTTGTGTGTTTGAACTTTGCTCCTTTGATTCACTTGCTGAAAACAATATTTATCTCTTCTAAGGAAGCCCCTTCTCTTTAGTGATAAATGGGAACAAAGAACGTGAATTTGGCCTCAGTAGAAGCGAGGGCTGCATCTAGCCAGAATCAATGGCAAAGCCTTTAGCAGATAATAAGCCTCTATAAGCTGAAAGGGGAGGAGCTTTCCCTGTCCCTGTGTTCATCTAATTTATATTCAATGATGGAGTTTTATTTTTCTGATATCTGCACAGGACTTTAAAAACCGTCAAACTTCTCATGAATTCATTTTTATTTATTGGTTCGACTCCCATGATTCCATTAGACATAGCAAGCAATGTGACATACATAATATTAACAGTTAGATTAGACCTAAATGTATTTAAATGAAGATCTGTCCCCCTACAAGTAAGTAAATCCAGGTAGTGATTTTACGATAATTATGTTGTGAAGTTTGGCCAGTATTAGGATGTTTTCCCCCTGTTCTCATTCAGTTTGTTACTGTCATTTTATGATTGGCGTCTGATCCCCTTCAAGTTTTTGAGTAGTCTCATGTTTCTAAAATTCTTTCAGTTTAATACTGCTTTGTTGGACTGTGTCTAAGATGATATATTCAGTTTACATTTTTTATTAGATATAGTCTTCATTTACATTTCAAATGTTACCCCCTTTCCTCTTTTCCCCTCTGAAATTCCCCTGCTCTCTAACCCACCAACTCACATTTCCCTGTCCTGACATTACTCCTACACTGGGTCATCCAGCCTTCTCAGGAACAAGGGCTAATCCTCCCTTTGAAATACAATAAGGCTATTCTCTGCAACATATGCAGTTGGAGTCTTGGGTCCCTCCATGTGTACTCTTTGGTTGGTGGTTTAGAACCTGGGATTCTGGGGTTACTGGTTAGTTCATATTGTTGTTCTTCCAATGGGGCTGCAAATCCCTTCAGCTCCTTGAGTTGTTTTTTTAGTTCCTCCATTGGGTACCCTGTGCTCAGTCTGGTGGTTGGCTGAGAGCATTCACTTCTGCACTGGCAGAGCCTCTCACGAGACTGCTATATTAGACTCCTATCAGCAAGCACTTCTAGGCATCTACAATAGAGTCTGGGTTTGGTAACTGTATATGGGATGGACCCCAGGTGACACAGTCTCTGGAGAGTCTTCCCTTCAGTTTCTGCTCCACACTTTGTCTCTATATCTCCTCCCATGGGTGTTTTGACCCTCCCCTCTAAGAAGGACCAAAGTATCCACACTGTGGTCTTCCTTCTTCTTGAGTTTCATGTGGTTTGTGAATAGTATTTTGGGTATTCCGAACTTCTGGGTTAATAGCCAATTATCAGTGAGTGCATACCATGTGTGTTTTTGTGATTGGTTTATCTCACTCAGAATGATATTTTCTAGTTCCATACCTTCTTAGGCATAAGAGTTTCATGGGTTCATTGTTTTTAATAGCCGAGTAGTACTCCATTGTGTAAATGGATTTTCTATATCCATTCCTCTGTTGAGGGATATCTGGGTTCTTTCCAGCTTCTGGCTATGGCTATTATACATAAGACTGCTATGAACTTAGTGGAGCATGTGTTCTTATTACATGTTGGAGCATCTTCTGGTATGCCCAAGAGTGATATATCTAGGTCCTCAAGTAGTACTACGTCCAGTTTTCTGAGGAACCACCAGACTGATTTCCAGAGAAGTTGTATAAGCTTGCAATCCCACCAGCAGTGAAGGAGTGTTCTTCTTACTCCACATCCTCACCAGCATCTGAGTTTTTGATCTTAGCCATTCTGACTGGTGTGAAGTGGAATCTCAGGGTTGTTTTGATCTGAATTTCCCTGATGACAAAGGATGTCAAGCATTCCTTTAGGTGCTTCTAAGCCATTCAGTATTCCTCAGTGTAGAATTCTTTGTTTAGTTCTGCACCCCATTTTTAATAGGGTTATTTGGTTTTCTGGAGTCTAACTTCTTGAATTCTTTGTATATATTGGATATTAGTCCTCTATCAGATGCAGGATTGCTAAAGATCTTTTCCCAGTCTGTTGATTGTAGTTTTGTCTTATTAATAGTGACCTTTGCCTTACAGCTTTGCAATTTTATGAAGTTCCATTTGTCAATTCTTGATCTTAGAGCATAAGCTATTGGTGTTCTGTTCAGGAAAACTTTCCCTGTGCCCATGTACTTGAGGCTTTTCCCCAGTTTCTTTTCTTTTTTTTTTTTTTAATTTTTTTTTATTCACTATAATTTATTTACATTTCAAATGATTTCCCCTTTTCTAGCCCCCCCCACTCCCCGAAAGTCCCGTAAGCCCCCTTCTCTTCCCCTGTCCTCCCATCCACCCCTTCCCACTTCCCCGTTCTGGTTTTGCTGAATACTGTTTCACTGAGTCTTTCCAGAACCAGGGGCCACTCCTCCTTTCTTCTTGTACCTCATTTGATGTGTGGATTATGTTTTGGGTATTCCAGTTTTCTAGGTTAATATCCACTTATTAGTGAGTGCATACCATGATTCACCTTTTGAGTCTGGGTTACCTCACTTAGTATGATATTCTCTAGCTCCATCCATTTGCCTAAGAATTTCATGAATTCATTGTTTCTAATGGATGAATAGTACTCCATTGTGTAGATATACCACATTTTTTGCATCCACTCTTCTATTGAGGGATACCTGGGTTCTTTCCAGCATCTGGCAATTATAAATAGGGCTGCTATGAACATAGTAGAACATGTATCCTTATTACATGGTAGGGAGTCTTCTGGGTATATGCCCAGGAGTGGTATAGCAGGATCTTCTGGAAGTGAGGTGCCCGTTTTCGGAGGAACCGCCAGACTGATTTCCAGAGTGGTTGTACCAATTTGCAACCCCACCAGCAGTGGAGGAGTGTTCCTTTTTCTCCACACCCTCTCCAACACCTGCTGTCTCCTGAATTTTTAATCTTAGCCATTCTGACTGGTGTAAGATGAAATCTTAGGGTTGTTTTGATTTGCATTTCCCTAATGACTAATGAAGTTGAGCATTTTTTAAGATGCTTCTCCGCCATCCGAAGTTCTTCAGGTGAGAATTCTTTGTTTAACTCTGTACCCCATTTTTTAATAGGGTTGTTTGGTTTTCTGGAGTCTAACTTCTTGAGTTCTTTATATATATTGGATATTAGCCCTCTGTCTGATGTAGGATTGGTGAAGATCTTTTCCCAATTTGTTGGTTGCCGATTTGTCCTCTTGATGGTGTCCTTTGCCTTACAGAAACTTTGTAATTTTATGAGGTCCCATTTGTCAATTCTTGCTCTTAGAGCATACGCTATTGGTGTTCTGTTCAGAAACTTTCTACCTGTACCGATGTCCTCAAGGGTCTTCCCCAGTTTCATTGCTATTAACTTCAGAGTGTCTGGCTTTATGTGGAGGTCCTTGATCCATTTGGATTTGAGCTTAGTACAGGAGACAAGGATGGATCAATTCTCATTCTTCTGCATGCTGACCTCCAGTTGGACCAGCACCATTTGTTGAAAAGGCTATCTTTTTTCCATTGGATGTTTTCAGCCTCTTTGTCCAGGATCAAGTGGCCATAGGTCTGTGGGTTCATTTCTGGATCTTCAATCCTGTTCCATTGATCCTCCTGCCTGTCACTGTACCAATACCATGCAGTTTTTAACGCTATTGCTCTGTAGTATTGCTTGAGGTCAGGGATACTGATTCCCCCAGACTTTCCTTTGTTGCTGAGAATAGTTTTAGCTATCCTGGGGTTTTTGTTGTTCCAGATGAATTTGAGAATTGCTCTTTCTAACTCTGTGAAGAATTGAGTTGGGATTTTGATGGGTATTGCATTGAATCTGTATATTGCTTTTGGCAAAATGGCCATTTTAACTATATTAATCCTGCCGATCCATGAGCATGGGAGGTTTTTCCATTTTTTGAGGTCTTCTTCCATTTCCTTCTTCAGAGTCTTGAAGTTCTTGTCATACAGATCATTCACATGTTTGGTAAGAGTCACCCCAAGATACTTTATACTGTTTGTGTCTATTGTGAAGGGGGTCATTTCCCTAATTTCTTTCTCAGCCGGCTTATCCTTTGAGTATAGAAAGGCCACTGATTTGCTTGAGTTGATTTTATAACCTGCCACTTTCCTGAAGTTGTTTATCAGCTGTAGGAGTTCCCTAGTGGAGTTTTTTGGGTCACTTAGGTAGACTATCATGTCATCTGCAAATTATGATAGTTTGACTTCTTCCTTTCCAGTTTGTATGATTTAACCTCCTTATGTTGTCTAATTGCCCGAGCTAGTACCTCAAGTACAATATTGAAAAGATAAGGAGAAAGGGGGCAGCCTTGTCTGGTCCCTGATTTCAGTGGGATTGCTTCAAGTTTCTCTCCATTTAGTTTGATGCTGGCTACCGGTTTGCTGTATATTGCTTTTACTATGTTTAGGTATGGGCCTTGAATTCCTGTTCTCTCCAAGACTTTAAGCATGAAGGGATGCTGAATTTTGTCAAATGCTTTTTCAGCATCCAATGAAATGACCATGTGGTTTTGTTCTTTGAGTTTGTTTATGTAGTGGATTGTATTGATGGATTTCCGTATATTGAACCAACCCTGCATTTCCGGGATAAAGCCTACTTGATCATGGTGGATGATCGTTTTGATGTGTTCTTGGATTCGGTTGGCAAGAATTTTATTGAGTATTTTTGCATTGATGTTCATAAGGGAAATTGGTCTGAAGTTCTCTTTCTTTGTTGGATCTTTTTGTGGCTTTGGAATCAGCGTAATTGTGGCTTCGTAGAAGGAATTGGGTAGTGTTCCTTCTGTTTCTATTTTGTGGAATAGTTTGAAGAGTATTGGTGTTAACTCTTCTTTGAAGGTCTGGTAGAATTCTGCGCTGAAGCCATCTGGCCCTGTGCTTTTTTTGGTTGGAAGACTTTCTATGACTCCTTCTATTTCTTTAGGCATTATGGGACTGTTTAGATGGTCTAGTTGGTCCTGATGTAATTTTGGTATTTGGTATCTGTCAAGGAAATTTTCCATTTCCTCCAGATTCTCCAGTTGTGTTGAGTACAGGCTCTTGTAGTAGGATCTGATGATTTTTTGGATTTCCTCAGTTTCCGTTGTTATATCTCCCTTTTCATTTCTAAGTTTGTTAATTTGGATACTTTCTCTGTGCCCTTTGGTCAGTCTTGCTAAGGGTTTATCTATCTTGTTGATTTTCTCAAAGAACCAGCTCCTGGTTTTGTTGATTTTTTGTATGGTTCTCTTTGTTTCTACTTGATTGATTTTGGCCCTGAGTTTGATGATTTCCTGCCTTCTACTCCTCCTGGGCAAAATAGCTTCTTTTTGTTCTAGGGCTTTCAGGTGTGTCATTTGAAAGAGTGTGACTCTTTTGAAGCTGGTAATGTATGCTCTCTCCATTTTCTTTTTGGAGGCACTCAGGGCTATGAGTTTTCCTCTTAGCACTGCTTTCATTGTGTCCCATAGATTTGGGTATGTTGTGTTTTCATTTTCATTGTGTTCTAAAAAGTCTTTAATTTCTTTCTTTATTTCTTCCTTGACCAAGGTATCATTGAGTAGAGTATTATTCAGTTTCCACGTGTATGTGGGTTTTCTGTTGTTTCTGTTGCTATTGAAGACCACTTTTACTCAATAGTGATCAGATAGGAGGCATGGGATTAGTTCTATCTTCTTATATTTGTTGAGGTCTGTCTTGTGACCAATTATATGGTCGATTTTGGAGAAGGTACCATGAGGTGCTGAGAAAAGGTATATTCTTTTGTTTTAGGATAGAATGTTCTATATATATCTGTTAAATCTAATTGGTCCAAAGCTTCAATTAGTTTCATTGTGTCCCTGTTTAGTTTCTGTTTTCCTGATCGGTCCATTGAGGAAAGTGCAGTGTTGAAGTCACCCACAATTATTGTGTTAGGTGCAATGTGTGCTTTGAGTTTTAATAAAGTTTCTTTTACGAAAGAGGGTGCCCTTGCATTTGGGGCATAGATGTTCAGGATTGACAGTTCTTCTTTTTGTATTTTTTCTTTGACCAGCAAGAAGTGTCCCTCAGGGTCTCTTTTGATGACTTTGGGTTGAAAGTCAATTTTATCTGATATTAAAATGGCTACTCCAGCTTGTTTCCTGAGACCATTTGCTTGTAAAATTGTCTTCCAGCCTTTTACTCTAAGGTAGTGTTTGTCTTTGACCCTGATGTGTGTTTCCTGTAAGCAGCAAAATGTAGGGTCCTGTTTACGTATCCATTCAGTTAGTCTGTGTCTTTTTATTGGGGCATTAAGTCCATTGATGTTAAGAGATATTAAGGAATAGTGATTGTTACTTCCTATCATTTTTGACGTTATTTTTTAAATTTGATTGCTTAACTTCTTTTGGGTTTGAGGAAAGGTTACTATCTTGCTTTTTCCAGGGTGAAGTTTCCCTCCTTGTATTGGTGTTGTCCTCCTATTATCCTTTTTAGGGCCGGGTTTGTGGATAGATATTGGGTAAACTTGGTTTTGTCATGGAATATCTTAGTTTCTCCATCTATGGTGATTGAGAGTTTTGCTGGATATAGTAGTTTTGGTTGGCATTTGTGTTCTCTTAGAGTCTGCATGAGATCTGCCCAGGACCTTCTAGCCTTCATAGTCTCCGGTGAAAAGTCTGCTGTGATTCTGATAGGTCTTCCTTTATATGTTACTTGGCCTTTTTCTCTTACTGCCTTTAGTATTCTTTCTTTGTTTAGAACATTTGGTGTTTTGATTATTATGTGACGGGAAGTATTTCTGTTCTGGTCCAGTCTGTTTGGAGTTCTGTAGGCTTCTTGTATATTCATGGGCATCTCTCTCTTTAGGTTAGGGAAGTTTTCTTCCATAATTTTATTGAAGATATTTGCTGGCCCTTTAAGTTGTAAATCTTCACTCTCATCTATGCCTATAATCCTTAGGTTTGGTCTTCTCATTGTGTCCTGGATTTCCTGGATATTTTGGGTTACAAGCTTTTTGCATTTTGCATTTTCTTTAACTGTTGAGTCCATGGTTTCTATGGAATCTTCAGCATCTGAGATTCTTTCTTCTATCTCTTGTATTCTGTTGTTGATATTTGCATCTCTGTCCCCTGATTTCTTCCCAAGGCTTTCTATCTCCAAAGTTGTCTCCCTTTGAGTTTTCTTAGTTGTTTCTACTTCTGATTTTAGATCCTGGATGGTTTGGCTTAGCTTCTTCACTTGCATGTTTGTGTTTTCCTGTAATTCTTTAAAAGATTTTTGTGTTTCCTCTTTCATGAGTTCAGCCTGTTGACCAAAGTTCTCCTGTATTTCTTTAAGAGATTTTTGTGTTTCGTCTTTCATGACCTCAGCCTGTTGACCAAAGTTCTCCTGTATTTCTTTAAGTGTTTTTTGCATTTCCTCCTTGTTGGCTTTTGTATTCTCCTGGATTTCTTTCAATGATTTTTGTGTTTCCCTTGCAAGGGCTTCTAACTTTTGATCCATTTTCTCCTGAATTTCTTTAAGTATGTCCTTCATGTGTTCCTGTACCAGCATCATGACCAGTGATTTTAAATCCAAATCTTGTTTTACTGGTGTGATGGGGTATCCAGGACATGTTGGTAGAGGAGAATTGGGTTCAGATGTTGCCATATTGCCTTGATTTCTGTTAGTGACGTTCCTGCGTTTGCCTTTTGCCATCTAGTTCTCACTGGTGTTAGTTTGTCTTGTCAGTGCTGGACTCACCAGTGCAAGCTGCCCCTTCCCAGTTGGCCTCTGGTGCACAGCTTACCTCCTGCACTGCTTGTAGACAGTGTGCTGCTGCCCAGGCTGTTCAGATCCCAAAGCAGGCACCCGAAGGCTCCCGCTGGGGCCCGCTGGATTCACTGGAGCATACTGACTTCTCCCAGCTGGCCGCCCGGAAACCCAGCTAGCCACTTGCAGGACTTGGAGATGTGGTGCTGCTGCCCAGGCTGATCTGGGCAGCAGAACTCCCAACCGGGTTGGTGCACACAAGGCTAGCCTAGCTGCCCAGGCCCTGAGTCTAGGCAAAAGCCTGGCAGGCCAATGTCAGTGCAAAGTTCCCCTCAGCTGTGGGTGTTAATTGGGTGTGTCAGGTGGCTAGGATGGTGGAGTGCACGAGTTCCCTGAGAGTGCTGGGAGAGTCTGCTGGGCTAACAACCTCCTGGCTGGGTCAGCACACAGATGGCCCAACGAGCAGTCCAGGGCCTGGGGGCAGTCCAGGGCCTGACTGTCTGAGACCCCTGCTATGTCCGCCTCGGGCTATGCCTGTTAGCTGGTTTGGTTTTGCCTGCTAGGTCTCTCTGGCTTCCCGTAGGCAAAATGGCGGTGGTGCGCAAACTGGCCCGGATAAACAACCTCCTGGCCGGGTTGGCACACAGATGGCCCACCGAGCAGCCCAGGGCCTGGGGGCAGTCCAGGGCCTGACTGTCTGAGACCCCTGCTTTGTCCGCCTTGGGCTATGCCTGTTAGCTGGTTTGGTTTTGTCTGCTAGTCTCTCTGGCTTCCTGTAGGCAAAATGGCGGCGGTGCGCGCCGGCCCGGGCAAACAAGCTCCTGGCTGGGTCAGCACACAGATGGCCAAACGAGCAGCCCAGGGCCTGGGGGCAGTCCAGGGCCTGACCGTCTGAGACCCCTGCTATGTCCGCCTTGGGCTATGCCTGTTAGCCGGTTTGGTTTTGCCTGCTAGGTCTCTCTGGCTTCCCGTAGGCAAAATGGCGGTGGTGCGCAAAAGGCCCCGATAAACAACCTCCTGGCCGGGTTGGCACACAGATGGCCCACCGAGCAGTCCTGGGCCTGGGGGCAGTCCAGGGCCTGACCGTCTGAGACCCCTGCTATGTCCGCCTTGGGCTATGCCTGTTAGCTGGTTTGGTTTTGCCTGCTAGGTCTCTCTGGCTTCCTGTAGGCAAAATGGCGGAGGTGCGCGCCGGCCCAGGCAAACAAGCTCCTGGCTGGGTCGGCACACAGATGGCCCGCCGAGCAGCCCAGGACCTGGGGGCAGTCCAGGGCCTGACCGTCTGAGACCCCTGCTATGTCCGCCTCGGGCTATGCCTGTTAGCCGGTTTGGTTTTGCCTGCTAGTTCTCCCTGGCTTCCCTTAGGCAAAATGGTGGTGGTGCGCGCGCCGGCCCGGGAGGAAAAAAACCTCCTGGCCGGGTTTGCACCCCGGTGGACCCCCGATCAGCCCAGGGCCTGGGTGCAGGCCAACGCCAGTCGGGCTTAGACCCCCCGCGATGTTGGTCTCGGGTTATATTTGCGTACCTCAGTCTGATTTCTCTGGCGACCGAGAACCAATATGGAGCCCTCGTAACTGACTGGCGGGAGGCAGAGTTCTGATGTGGCTTCTGTGTGGTGAAAGGCACCGTAAATCTGCCGCTGCTTGCAGCCTGGCTGGCCAGCGATGGCCAGTGGTCATGGGCGCCGGGTCTGCCTGGACCCTGTCCGCTTGGTTCTACTGCTGATGGCCCTTCCTCTGGACCAGCCGCTGCTGCTGATTCATTTCATTTTCTGAGGATGTGGTCGCTTTGAACATTTTTATTAATTTCCATCATTTGTTTGATTGTATTCTTCTGTTTCATTACAGGATTTATTGAATTCCTCTTCAAAGGCTTCTATCTTCTTAATGACTGGATTTAATTTTCTTGTTCTTCACCAGTGTTAGGGTATCCAGAGGTTACTATAGTAAGATAGCTGGACACTGGTGGTTCCTTATTGCTTCAGGGGTTGTTGATTGTGTTAGGATGGCCACTGGCCATCTGGGCTTTGTTTTTTATTACAGATTTAAGAGCTGATTTCTGAGATTATCTTTGTTAGGTGGGCATTTTGTGGAAGTTTTCCCCTTGGATTTTGCTTCTTCTTTGTCTTGTGAAATGAGTGGGCTGGGAAAGGTGACCAGTGAGGCTTCAGGTCAAGTAAAAGGTGTTAGCTAGGGTTTTGTGGCTTATGTGGCCTCTGGGGTTTGAGATACTATAAATGCCACTGGAGTGCCAAGAATCAGTGTGGTCTCTGGTCCCTGGTACCTGCATGGCCTCTAGGAAAGCATGTAAAGTTTTCTGTCAGAAAATGGAATCCAGGGTATGAGGTGCATTTCATGGATTTTGGGTGTGCTTTAAAGGAATTTGGAGGTCAATGGATTAGGAGAGGTTCTTAACTGATGTCCTTGGTGCCAGTGAGCTTCTGGATAAACAGGCAGGAAAATGGAGTACAAGAGGTCAAGTGTAATTTGCCACAATTACATCCAGAAGGTCACTAATTTATTTAAAAAATATGGGGACATTTGATCTATTCTTCTATCAGAAGATTGCTTTCTTGCATATGACATACACTTAATTAGATTAGAATTTATCAATCTTTTTATACAATATGGGACATCAACATGAAGGATGGGGGGATGGAGGAGGCATTCAAGTGTGTAGAATAAGCTATATCTTATCCTTTCTGTTCCAAGTGCTATTCTTTGTGTAAAGAAGTATTTCATAAAATTAAGCCTCAACAAGTGTTTAAATCTTATTTTCCTGAAGTCATGAACAAATTTTGAAGCAAAAATCCACTGTATTTCTCTTCTAATAGTTATAAAACATTAAAATTTAATTATGTAAGATGGTTACAAAATAGAACCAAGTAAAAGATAATTTAGCTGCTTTTATGTATGAACTTGACAAAGTTAGAGTTATTACAAAAGAGCTTCCATTGAGTAAATGCCTCCATGAAATCCAGCTATAAGACATTTATAAATTAGCGACCAATGTGGGAGGGCCTAGGTCATGATGGGTGATGCCATTACTGAGCTGTTGGTCATTGGGTCTATTAGAAAGTAGGCTGATGGCAACCAATAAATTGGGAAAAGTTCTTTACCAACCCCACATCTGAAAGAGGGCTAATATCCAAGATATAGAAAGACCTCAGGAAGGTAGACTCCAGAGAGCCAAATAACTCTATTAAAAATGGTGTTCAGAACTAAACAAAGAATTTTCACCTGAGGAATAGTGAATATCCTGTCCAGTATCATAACTTAGTTAGAAGTGATCTTGATCATTTGTCTCTTCTTCAAAATATCACATTGGTGCCCTATATTGATGACATTATGCTGATTGGACCAAGTGAGCAGGAAATAGCAACCACTTTGAGTTCATTAGTAACACATATGTGAATCAGAGAATGGGAAATAAATGTAAACAAAATTCAAGGACTGTCTACCTAAGTGAAATTCATAGGCGTACAGTGGTGTAGGGCATGCAGAGATATTCCTTCTAAGGTGAAAGATATGTTATGGCCCTTTCTACCATTAAGAAAGAAACACAATGGTTAGTGGGACTATTTGGATTCCGGAGACAGCACATTCCTCACCTAGGTGTGGTACTCAGGCCTTTTTACCAAGTGACTTGGAAAGGTGCTAGCTTTGTGTGGGGCCTAGAACAGGAGAATGTTCTTCAACAGGTCCAGGCTGCTGAGCAAGCTGCTCTACCATTTGAACTTTATGATTCAGCAGACCCAATGGTACTTGAGGTGTTGGTGGTAGATAGAGATGCTGTTTGGAGCCTCTGGCAGGCCCCTGTAGGTGAATGACAGAAGAGACCTTTGGGATTTTGGAACAAAGCTCTACCATCATCTGCACACAACTACTCTCCCTTTGAAAAACAGCTCTTGGCCTGCTATTGGTCCTTAGTGGATACTGGACATTTGGCAATAGGACACCAAGTTACTATGTGACCTGAACTGTTCATCATGAGCTCGGTGTTATCAGATCCTCCAAGTCACAAAGTAGGACGTGCAGAGCAGCAGTCTAATATCAAATGGAAGTGGTACATACGTGATCAGATCAGAGCAGGTTCTGAAGGCACAAGCAAGTTACATGAAGAAGATGTTCAAATGCTTATGGTTTCTATTCTTGTTACAATGCCATCTGCTGCCATGCACTTAAAGCCTCATGGGGTGTTCACTATGACCAGCTGACTGACACAGAGAAGACTAGAGCCTGATTTACTGATGGCTCTGCACATTATTCAGGCACCACCCAGAAGTGGACAGTTGCAGCATTGCAATCCCTTTCATGGACAACCTTGAAAGATACAGGTGAAGGAAAATCTGCACAGTGGGCAGAACTTCCAGCAGTACATATGGCATTACAGTTTGTTTGGAAGAAGAAGTGGCCAGATGTATGATTGTTCACTGACTCAGGAGCTGTTGCCAATGGATTGGCTGGGTGGTCAGGGACTTGGAAAGATCATGATTGGAAAATTGGTGAGAAAGACATCTGGGGAAGAAGTTTGTGGACAGATCCCTCCACATGGGCAAAGGATGTGAAGATATTTGAGTCCCATATAAATGCTGAAAGGTGACTTCAGCTGAGGAGGAGTTCAATAATCAAGTGGATAGGATAACCCTATCTGTGGACAGTCAGTCTCTTTCCCCAGCCATCCCTGTTATTGCCCAACGGGCACATGAACAAAGTGGCCATGGTGGCTGAGGCAGAGGTTATGTTTGTCCTAAACCACGGGGACTTCCACTCACCAAGACTGACTTGGCTATAGCTGCTGCTGAATGCCAGATCTGCCAACAGAAGAAACCAGCACTAAAATGGCACCATTCCTCAAGGTGACCAGTCAGTAACCTGGTGGCAGGTTGACTACATTGGACCACTTCCTCCATGGAAAGGACAACGTTTTGTTCTTACTGGAGTAGATTCTTATCCTGGTTATAGATTTGCCTTTCGTGTATGTAATGCTTCTGCCAAAACCACTATCCATGCACTCATAGAATGCCTTATCTATTGTCAGGGTATTCCACAGAGTATCGTTTCTGACCAAGGAAGGCATTTCACAACCAGAGAAGAGCAACAGTGGGCCCACAATCGTGGAATTAATTAGTCTTAGCATGTTCCCCATCATCCTGAAGCAACTGGTCTGACAGAAAGATAGAATGGCCTTTTGAAGACACATTTACTGCACCAATTAGGTGCCAATTAGGTGGCAACAGCATGGAGGGCTTGGGCAGAGTTCTTCAGAAGGCAGTGTATGCTTTGAATCTGTGTCTGCTATATGGTACAGTTTCTCCCATATGGATCCCACATGGTTCCATGGGTCCAGGAATCAAGGGATGCAAAAGGGAATAGTTCCACTCACTATCACTTCTAGTGACCCTCTAGGAGAATTTTTGTTTCCTGTTCCAAAAACTCTAGGTTCTGATGGCCTAGAAGTTTTTGTTCCAGAGGGGAGAGTGTTTCTACTAGGAGCCACAACAAACATTCCTTTGAACTGGAAACTCAGACTTCCTCCTGGTCATTTTTGGCTTCTACTGCCCTTAAGCCAACAGGCTAAGAAAGGAATAAAGGAGGGGTGATAGATTGAGATCACCATGGGGAAATTGGATTTCCTCTCCATAATGGAAGTAAGCAGGATTGTCTTTGGAGTGCAGATGCCCTTAGGGCATCTCTTAGTCCTACCAAGTCCTGTGATTAAAGTCAGTGGAAACTACAACAGCCTAATCCAAGAAGCATGACAAAGGGCACACACCTTTGGGAATGAAGGTATGGGTCAGTCCTCCAGGAAAAGAGCCAAGACCTGCTGAGGTGCTTGCCTAGGGTGAAGAAAACACAGAATGTGTAGTAGAGGAAGGAACCCTAACCCTAACCCTAACCCTAACCCTAACCCTAAGGTCACATAACCAGTTGCAAAACATGAGGATCATGGAATATTATGAATGCTTCTGTCCTATTTTGTTAAGAATACATTTATCTGGGTATATGCCCAGGAGTGGTATAACAGGATCCTCCGGAAGTGTTATGCCCAGTTTTCTGAGGAACTGCCAGACTGATTTCCAGAGTGGTTGTACCAGCTTGCAATCCCATCAGCAGTGGAGGAGTGTTCCTTTCTCCACATCCTTGCCAACACCTGCTGTCTCCTCAGTTTTCATTGCCATTCTGACTAGTGTGAGGTGAAATCTCAGGGTTGTTTTGATTTGCATTTCCCTAATGATTATTGATGTTGAATATTTCTTAAGGTGCTTCTCAGCCATTCAAAATTCTTCAGGTGAAAATTCTTTGTTTAGCTCTGTACCCCATTTTTTAATAGGGTTATTTGGCTCTCTGGAGTCTACTTTCTTGAGTTCTTTGTATATATTGGATATTAGCCCTCTGTCAGATGTAGAGTTGCTAAAGATCTTTCCCCAATTTGTTGGTTGTCATTTTGTCCTTTTGACAGTGTCCATAGATCTTAGAGCATAAGCTATTGGTATTCTGTTCAGGAACATTTCCCCAGTGCCCATGTCCTCAAGGGTCTTCCCCAGTTTCTTTTCTATTAGTTTCAGTGTGTCTGGTTTTAAGTGGAGGTCCTTGATCCACTTGAAATTGAAATTAGTACAAAGAGATAAGAATGGATCAATTTGCATTCTTCTGTATGCTGACCTCCAGTTGAAACAACACTATTTGCTGAAAAGGCTATCTTTATTCCATTGGATGATTTTAGTTCCTTAGTTGAAGATGAAATGACCACAGGTGTGTGGGTTCATTTCTGGGTCTTCAATTCTATTCCATTGATCTACCGGCCTGTCACTGTACCAATGCCATGCAATTTCCTTCTTCAGAGACCTGAAGTTCTTGTCATACAGATCTTTTACTTGTTTGGTTAGTGTCACACCAAGATACTTTATATTGTTTGTGACTATTGCAAAAGATGTCATTTATCTAATTTCTTTCTGAGCCTGCTTATTTTTTGAGTATAGGAAAGCTACTGATTTGCTTGAGTTGATTTTGTAACCAGTCACTTTGCTGAAGTTGTTTATCAGCTGTAGAAGTTCTCTGGTGGAGTTTTTTGGACACTTAAGTATATAAACATATCATCTTGAATAGTGATAGTTTGATTTCTTCTTTTCCAATTTGTATCCCTTTGACCTCCTTATGTTGTCTACCACTCCTGGGCATATACCCAGAGGATTCCCCGGCATGCACTCAGGACATATGTTCCACATGTTCATAGCAGCCTTATTATTTATAATAGCCATAAACTGGAAAGAACCCAGATGTCCCTCAATGGAGGAATGTATAGAGAAAATGTAGTGTATTTACACAATGGAATACTACTCAGCAATTAAAAACAATGAATTCATGAATTTTTTTAGGCAAATGGTTCGAACTGGAAAATATCATCCTAAGTGTAGTAACCCAATCACAAAAGAATACACATGGAATGTAGTCACTGATAAATGGATATTAATTAGCCCAGAAGCTCTGAATACTCAAGACACAACTAACATATCAAATGATTCCCAAGAAGAAGGAAGGAGAGGTCCCTGCTCTTGGAAAAGCTTGATCCAGCATTGTAGGGAAGTACCAGGACAGATAAATGGGAGGGGGTGATTGGGGAATGGGTGGAGTGAAGAGGGTCTTTGGGTCATATGGGAAGAGGGTAATGTGGAAAGGGGAAAGCATTTGGAATGTGAACAAAGAATATAGAAAATTAAAAAAAGGAATACATTTATCTTTCTTCCAATTTCCTTAACATCAATTGGTATTTAAGTATTCGTCACTAAGGAAGGAGACAATAAAAGAAGGTTCTCAAGGGACATTGCTCCATTGTAAATTCACAAATGCCTTTGCAATTGTAGTAGGAATAGCTATATCATGTTAGGCATATTCATGAACTTGTTATTGTTTCATGCGAACATGAGATATCATTTGTGTCAAGTTGACAAGGGGTGGATTGTAGTGGCTATTCCTGATTTTCAACTTGACTATATCTGGAATGAACTACAATCCTGAATTAGAAGCCACACCTGTAATACTAATCTGGACGCTGAGAGTTTCTGAACTGGATCTTAGCATGGAGATCTTCAGGAATAGTGGCTATGAACTCCAGAAGATTAAGACAAGGAGATCTCTGAGTTCAAGGTCATCTGGGGCTAAAGGCACACTCCTTTAATCTGGGCCACACCCTCTGCTGGAGACCTACATAAGGGCATTGGAAGAAGAAAGATGTACTCTCTCTCTTCTTCACCTGCTTGCCTTGTGGAACTGAGCAACTGCTAGATTCTTGGATTTCCATCTACAGCTCCTGCTGAGCATTGTTGGGGAGTTGAACTAAAGACTCTAAGTCATCAACAAATTCCCTTACTATATAGAGACTACCCATATATTCTGTGACTCTAGAGAACCCTCACTAATACACAGATCTTTGAGCTGCTCAATTATTTCCTACTGAACACATGATCTGTCTGGGGTTCTTTGTGAACCCAGTATTAGAGACTGGACTTTAGGACCTTCAAGAGACAAATTAAATTCTTCCCAGGCTCCATGGCAATGGTTCTGCTGTTCCCAGAGCTGAGCTGAGTGCAGATCACAGGACTTTCTCTGCCTAACCTGGGAAAGTTCCCAGCAAACAAGAGCAGCTGTTCACACAGGAGTAGGAGTCTGTTGTCGAACTTGTTTGGGAGTGGTGGGCTGCCCCCAGCAAGCAGAAAGAAAGGCTGTGTCCTAAGGCTGGATAGTCAGTGTACTGTGCTCCCAGAAGCTCCGTGGCTTCCCTGTTCCCAGCTCAACCTGTATTGGGATCACCTTGAGCATGTCTTTCTTTCAGGGCCTCCCTTTCCTTCTGTCCTGTTCTTCACCAGCCTTTCTGGTCTTAGTCCTACCCCACTCTACCTACCTCTTTTTTTTTAAGATTTATGTATTTATTTAATGTATACTAGTACACTGTAGCTATCTTCAGACACCCAGATGAAGGGGTCAGATCCCATTACAGATGGTTATGAGCCACCATGTGGTTGCTGGGATTTGAACTCAGAACTTCTGGAAGAGCAGTCAGTACTCTTAAACAGCTGTGCCATCTCTCCAGCCTCTCTACCTACCTCTTGTACCAGGTAAAGGAGACTGACTTCACAGCTTCTTTACTGGGAATAACCTATACAGACCTTTCAAAAGTAATTCAGGCTCCTGCCTGCCAAAGATTCTGAGTGTTTTCTTGTACTATGTTCCAGGAGTAAGGTCTTGTATTAGTCAGGGTTCTCTAGAGGAACAGAACTTAACAGAGCACACACACACACACACACACACACACACACACACACACACCTAGAGGATAGAAAAGGGATTTATTAGGATGGCTTACAGTGTCTGGTCCAGCCAGTCCAACAATGCCTGTCTACCAATGGAAGGTCCAAGAATCCAGGAGTTGTTCAGTCCATGAGTCTGGATGTCTCAGCTGGTCTGTAGTATACACTGGAATCCTGAAGAAATGTGCTCTATGCCAGTGCAGGAATGCACTTTACAATGAGAATAAAAGTAAAGAGGCAAAGAGAGCAAGGTTCCTTCTTCCATGTCCTTTATCTAGACAGCCAGCATAAGGTATGGCCCAGGTTAAAGGTGAATCTTCCCAATTTAAGGACCCAGATTAGAAATGGGTCTCCTGCCTTCAAAGCATTTAATTAAGAAAAAAATCCTCATAGGTGTGCCCAGGAATTTGGGTTTTACTTAACTCCACGTATAATCAATTCCACATGTAAGCAAATTGAAAGCAAAATATCCAACATAAGCTGCAGAATGAATGTCTAATTACAGAACCCTGGGTCTTTGGTATGTCACTCAAAAACACTTTTGGGAACTAAAGGATTTCCTAGATGCTTTCTAGGTCCTCCCCATATTAACTGTTCAGAGTCAACTTGACAAGAAAGATAAATTGATAAACTTTGACTTCTTTAATTTCCATACTGAGTTCCAGGACAGACATATACAGGGCTCAGACATTCTGTTCCTCATGGTCACGTGAACCAGTTTCTAAAACAAATCCCTGAATATGTTGTTGTTTCTTTTGCCCTGGAGAGCTGAAGAACATTGAAGACAAAGCTCACCTGAAGCACGGCATATGCATCAAACACTCATCTTTGCCATGATCTCTTTATGAGTGAGAAAGAAGGGGTGGGTGGGTTGAAGAAACGTTTGGAGATCAGATGAGGAAAACTAGTGCTTTGTAGTTGTCAGGTTTGCAATGTTCATTTAAACTCAAGGTTTGATCTCTGGTTCACCATGGATGGTAGATTCCAGCAGGGCAAGGTGGAGGTGCCCTTGAGCATCAGTGGGTAGTACAAGGCCCAGGTAAGAGGCTGGTAGAGATATGCTAGAGAGATGGGAGAGATGGCTTATTCTCACACAGTAGAATTTACATTCCTCGAAGAGATAGTGTGGTTGTGCCCCCAGCACTGGAGGGATGAGGTGGCATAGATGTATGAATTCCAAATCACCCATGAGGCTAGTGTGCCATCTTCCTGTCAACTCTAATTTTCTAGCTCACAAAACCAATGATGCCCCCTCCCAAAGACAGGTTTCCCTTCAGCTTCTCTCTGGCTTCCAGACACTAAATCATAGTTTGTTAGACTAATAGAAAATAGGACCCATTTATGTGATGCTTTTGAATCACCTATTTTAAAAATACAGTCATAATTAAGTTAAAATTAAGGGAACCCTAAATTCAAACAACTTTCAGAGAAAACTAAATAATGTAACAGAGGCAAACTTCAGAACATAGGATATTACCAAGATTCCAGGGGAGATACTAGAACTCCATACACAGTGATAGAGATGCCACTTCTCTAAGATGATGCAAGAATCTCAAATTTCTCAAAAGACATGAAGAGAAATGGAAAGAGCTGGAAGATCACAAGCACAGAAATCCATTGTTGTAGTCAGAGATTATAACATGTTTCTCAGTAATGGGTACAATAAGCAGGCAGAAAACCATTGTTTGTAGAAAGCTTGAGCAATACACTGACCCACTTGACTTATTTGTTTGTATGAGACACTCTGACCACTGTCAACAGAACACACACTCTTCCCACCAAATTTTCAACCAAACAGACCATATTCTTGTCTTCACAAATAGTAGAGAATAGAAATGTGTCATATGTTTGCAAACTACAGTAGGAGAGGGCAGACCCTTTAAGAGGCAGGGCCTTGTGTTACGTCAGTGGGTTGCTAGGACAATTCTTTGATGTGGATTGTGAGTCTCTACTCCTCTCTCTCTTTCATCCTGTCCACAGATTTCCTCTACCATAGGTACTTGCCATGCTGTCCTGCCCTACAGGTCCTGCCATGGCCGGGTTCAAAGACCATGGCCATGGGTCAGAAGTTCCTAATGGTGATAAAAAAAAAAAGCAAAAAGGAAACCTTTCCTCTTTTTAAGTACATTGTCTCAGGCATTTTGTTTCAGTGATGGGAGGCTGACTGACAGATGAGAAGGACATGGCATTCCCACTCGCTGTCCATGGGATGTAAAATTGTCCAGCCGTATAGTGAGGAGGGAGGTGCTGCTTCAGATTTGGAGATTATATGACTGGAAACTAAAGGGAGCAGTCTTTTTTCCATTTAAAAATGTTAGTATCTCCTGTAAGGTTTAGAAATTAAATCCTTTATAAATGGTTTTGGCGAAAAAATTTAGACTTAAAGATTATTTTAGGGAATAAACAAAGGCTGTAAAGAGCGGTATTTTGGGAGGAAGCCCTACAAGTCGACATTGCGGCATTTTTAGGTCCTATGATAGTAGAATGCAGGAAAACAAACCCAATATTCACCACCCACAGTGGAGGGAACACAGGAGCCCTGCCCAGTGCCATGATACACAACCATAAACACAAACAAGCTGCACAGATGTGGATAAATTCCATGTGCATCGAGTAAGCCAAAGAACAGACACTCTTTCCAAAAGAGGACAGGGGCCCATCTCATTTTCTTCAAGATTAGTTATGGTAAAAGCCTAAATTTTCTATTATAGAGAGGAAATGCTATGATGCTAAAACTATAGAAAAATAAGGACATAGTGACTGCAAAGGACAGACAGTAATTCCAGTCTGGTGGGTGGGAGGAGGGCGTGGCAAGCAAGCAGGAGGGCATGGCAAACAATCAAGGGGCGTGGCAAACTGGCAGAAAATTGAGGCAACCCAAAAGGAATTTAGACAGGGCACAAACACTTAGTGATTAGTTAGAAACATGAATTCCTATTGAAAACACAAAATAAAATTAGTTTAATCTTGAAACATAACCGTATTTTTGGTAGAAGCACTCTCTTTGATAACAATAACCATTATTTCAAAAAAACCGATGCATCACATACACTTTCAATAGCAATTCCCGTTTTCTGTGAATGAAATCTGATAGACGGGGTTTGTTGATTGCCTTAGTTAGGGTTACTAATGCTGTGATAAAATACCATGACCAAAACAACTTGAGGAGGAAAGGGTTTATTCTGTTAATGCTTCTATATCAACAGCTCATCATCAAAGGAAATCAGGGCAGGAACTCAAACTGGGCAGGAACCTGGAGGCAGGAGTTGATGCAGAGCACAAGGAGGGGTGCTGTTTACATGTGAGCTCCCATGGCTTGCTCAGCTTGCTTTCTCATAGAACCCAGGACCACCAGCCCAGGGATGGCACCACCCACAATGTGCTAATCCCTCCCCCATCAGTCATTAACTAAGAAATGCCCTGCAGGTGTGTTATGCATGTTGGGGTTCAACTGTGGTTCCCTGTCCCGTTTCCTCCCTCAGGATGTCCAGAAGCTCCTACACAGCAGGCTGGAAGGATGGAGTGAGAGGGACGAGACAGGCTGGTGGGAAGGTAGTGAGTTATCTCAGTTGACGGTTCACAGTCAGTTACAGATGGAATTCTCCGTTGTGGATAGCCCTGGGCTTTTATTTTGATGCTAACTCCACTCCTCAGAGGGGCTGGAGATGAGGAGTTGCCATGTGAACCTTCTCTCCATCTTAACTTTTCAAATAAAGGCTTGAGCCAATGATTGGGCAGGAGGAAGTGGGAGGAGCTGAGAGTCTAGGGGAGGAGCGACTGGGGGCGGGGCGGGGGAGCTTGTGGGGGGGAAGAAACAGGAAGGGGAGGAGCTACAGGAGATCAACCGAGAGGTGGCAGAGAGAGAGGCTCGTGGCCTGGAGAAACCGCAAGGTATATGGGATAATATGGATGGAAATAGAGTAGTGTAGCGGGAGATCTGCATCATCTAGGCTTGTAGCTTGTTTTGTTAACTGAGTTGAGCTTTCTCTTACCGGGGAATTGAGTTGGAAACAAAGTAGCAAGACTCCTGTTCTATACTCTCCCCATTTCTCACTACTGCACTTGACAGAGATAAAGTGAGACAAAGCCCACCTACCCTGGAATTCCCCTAATGTGCTTTAAATTGGGCCTCTGAGCTCACTTCCGGGTCCGTCTTGGTAATGGGAGACCCCAGCATGAGGGACTTCTGCAGAATTAAACACTCTGTGTATTTACATACTGTTTGAGATAAGAGTGTCATTCTTCAGCAAATCACGGACCCTTACAGAAGCAGAGTCCAGAACAGTTGCAGAATCCCCGTCAGGCTGGAAATGAATTCTGGGGAAGGGGGGAGTTGTATGTGTGTGGAGGGGGGGGGTGGGGAGAAGGCCTTCTCTGACTAAATTTCTATTAGCTTGTGCACATAACCTTATTCTAGGTGGGCTTATACATGTATATTTTATTCAGATGGGAATGGGCTATCTATGAACTTTGAAGAGTGAGAAGGAGCTTTTAGGGTGAATGAAATCATTGGCTGGAGTTTAAAGTGCTGTGAATGCCTCATTTTTCTGGAGAGGCATTCCAGTGCTGGGAGCCAGCCCCAGCAGAGGTGTTCTTTTCTACTTGGTTCTTCTTGAGGCAGCAGAGGGGGGAAGAGCGTCGGTGGGGGCAAGACTTTGTCTTATGAACTTCTGGGGTAAGACTTCGTCCTAAGGAAAATTTAGGGTTGCTGTATAATAAAAAGTTTACTTATCTAAATCTAAGTTACTAGGCTAACATAGCTGACCTGCCTTCTGCATTCCTCTGAAGTCAGAGACTGCAGTCTCAGGCATTTAACACCTCATCCTAAAACAGTAGGAGATTAAGGATTAGTTGCTAGAGCTTTTTCCCTATTGTCCAGAAGCCTCTTGCTTGTCAATCTACGGGGAAGTTAGGAGCAATAAACTTCTATTGAACCAGGAGAAGAGAATAACACTTGCAGAAAGAAAAACTTCTACATAAGTGAATATGCATAATCTCACATAAATTTATACAAACAGTTTCATACATATTTTCACGCAGTCAACTGGGCCCAGCTTGCATGCATTCTCACAATTTCATACTTACATACACACACATGCATACAGTCTCACAATTGCATACTTACACACACATCCATATTTACATATGCATATGGAGCAAAAGACCAAGCACTGGTGCAGAAAGAACTCACTCATTCTGGATGAAAAATGGACTCCAATATTTATTGCATTGAGAAAGAAAAAGCTTCCACCCTTTCAATGATAAATGAATTAAATCCATGTTTGTAAGAAAAAGGCTTTGCTTCTCTTAATAAGACTAAGCCCGCCTTGTCCTTACCATGTACCTGTCCTGTCCCATGGTGAGGAGAAGCCTGCCTGCTCCTGTTCTCTGCAACATCTTTTTTCCTCTTTCCCTCTGCCTTCTGCACATCGTTCTCTTAGTCATTTATATTATCTATAGTTTCTAAATTATTCCACTCTGCATTTTCCTTCTAATCTTGTTCTCTTCTGACTAAAAACTCCTCAGTTCAGTTCTTCTCTCAGCTCTGTTCCTCTCACCCAATTCTTCTGGTCTGATTTCTCTTGTCCTCAGCCCTTAATTTATCTAGCTATCATTTATCTTCTCTACCGGTTCGTAGAAAGTTTAAAACCATAACTATGTTATGAGTGAAGTTTTGTATAGATAAACCCAATCAATATTATATCTTCTGTCCTAACACCTATAATAAATCCTAGTTCCCTTTTTATGACCTTTGGTTAATAGTTTTTTCTTTTCTTTTTTTTATTGATATATTTTTTATTTACATTTCAAATGATTTCCCCTTTTCTGGGTCCCCACTCCCCTCAAGTCCCACAAGCCCTCTTCAGTCCCCCTGTTCTTCCATCCACCCCTTCCCACTTCCCTGTTCTGGAATTCCCCTATACTCTTGCACTGAGTCTTTCCAGAACCAGGGGCCACTCCTCTATTCTTTTTGGACATCATTTAATTTGTGGATTATGTCCTGGGTATTGAAAGTTTCTAGGCTAATATCCACTTATCAGTGAGTGCATACCATGATTGATCTTTTGAGACTGGGGTACCTCACTTAGTATGATGTTCTCCAGCTCCATCCATTTGTCTAAGAATTTCATGAATTCATTGTTTCTAATGGCTGAATAGTACTACATTGTGTAAATATACCACATTTTTTGTATCCATTCCTCTGTTGAAGGACACCTGGGTTCTTTCCAGCTTCTGGCTACTACAAATAGGGCTGCTATGAACATAGTGGAGCATGTGCCCTTATTGCATGCTGAAGAATTCTCTGGATATATGCCCAGGAGTGGTATAACAGGGTCCTCAGGAAGTGTCATGCCCAGTTTTCTGAGGAACCGCCAGACTGATTTCCAAAGTGGTTGCACCATCTTGCAATCCCACCAGCAGTGGAGGAGTGTTCCTCTTTCTCCACATCCTCGCCAACACCTGCTGTCTCCTGAGTTTTTGACCTTAGCCATTCTGACTGGTGTGAAGTGAAATCTCAGGGTTATTTTGATTTGCATTTCCCTAATGATTAATGATGTTGAACATTTCTTAAAGTGTTTCTCAGCTCTCCGAAGTTCTTCATGTGAAAATTCTTTGTTTAGCACCGTACCTCACATTTTAATGGGGTTATTTGGTTCTCTGGGTTCTACTTTCTTGAGTTCTTTGTATATATTAGATATTAGCCCTCTGTCGGATTTAGGGTTGGTGAAGATCCTTTCTCAGTCTGTTGGTTGACGTTTTGTCCTTTGGACGGTGTCCTTTGCCTTACAGAAACTTTGTAGTTTTTTGAGGTCCCATTTCTCAATTCTTGATCTTAGAGCATAAGCTATTGGTGTTCTATTCAGAAACTTTTCCCCTGTGCCCATGTCCTCCAGGGTCTTCCCCAATTTCTTTTCGATTAGTTTCAGTGTGCCAGGATTTATGTGGAGGTCCTTGATCCATTTGGAGTTGAGCTTGGTACAAGGAGATAAGAATGGATCGATTCGCATTCTTCTGCATGCTGACCTCCAATTGAACCAGCACCATTTGTTGAAAAGACTATCTTTTTTCCACTGGATGCTTTCAGCTCCTTTGTCGAAGACCAAGTGACCATAGGTGTGTTGGTTCATTTCTGGGTCTTCAATCCTATTTCATTGATCCACTTGCCTGATATTGTACCAATACCATGCAGTTTTTATCACTATTGAATCCCACTGAAGTTCTTTTACTGTTGAGAATAGTTTTAGCTATCCTGGGTTTTTTGTTATTCCAAATGAATTTGAGAATTGCTCTTTCTAGCTCTATGAAGAACTGGGTTGGGATTTTTCTGGGGATAGCATTGAATCTGTACACTTCCTTTGGCAAGATGGCCATTTTAACTATATTAATCCTGTCAATCCACGAGCATGGAAGATTTTTCCATTTTCTGAGATCTTCTTCGATTTCTTTCTTCAGAGATCTGAAGTTCTTGTCATATAGGTCTTTCACTTGTTTGGTTAGAGTTACCCCAAGATACTTTATGCTGTTTGTAGCTATTGTGAAGGGGGTCATTTCCCTAATTTCTTTCTCAGTCTGCTTATCATTTGAATATTTAAAAGCTACTGATTTGCTTGCATTGATTTTGTAGCCAGCCACTTTGCTGAAGTTGTTTATCAGCTGTAGGAGTTCTCTAGTAGAGTTTTTAGGGTCACTTAAGTATATGATCATATCATCTGCAAATAGCGATTGTTTGACTTCTTCCTTTCCAATTTGTATCCCTTTCATTTCCTTATGTTGTCTAATTGCTCTAGCTAGGACTTCAAGAACTATATTGAAAAGATATGGAGAGAGGGGGCAGCCTTGTCTAGTCCCTGATTTTAGTGGGATTGATTCAAGTTTCTCTCCATTTAGTTTGATGTTGGATACTGGTTTGCTGTATATTGCTTTTACTATGTTTAGATATGGGCCTTGAATTCCTGTCCTTTCCAAGACTTTTAGCATGAAAGGATGCTGAATTTTGTCAAATGCTTTTTCAGCATCTAATGAAATGATCATGTGTTTTTTTTCTTTGAGTTTGTTTATGTAGTGGATTGCATTTATGGATTTCCTTATATTGAACCATCCCTGCATCCCTGGGATGAAGCCTACTTGATCATGGTGGATGATCGTTTTTTATGTGTTCTTGGATTCGGTGGGCAAGAATTGTATTTAGTATTTTTTCATCGATATTCATAAGGGAAATTGGCCTGAAATTCTCTTTCTTAGTTGGATCTTTTTATGGTTTTGGTATCAGTGTAATAGTGGCTTCGAAGAAGGAGTTGGGTAGTGTTCCTTCTGTTTCTATTTGGTGGAAAAGTTTGAAGAGTATTGGTGTTAAGTCTTCTTTGAAGGTCTGATAGAATTCTGCACTGAAACCATCTGGTCCTGTGCTTTTTTTGGTAGGAAGCCTATCTATGACCCCTTCTATTTCTTTAGGGGTTATGGGTCTGTTTAGATGGTCTATTTGATCCTGGTTTAATTTTGGTAATTGGTATCTGTCTAAGAAAATGTCCATTTCCTCCAGATTCTCCAGTTGTGTTGAGTACAGGTTTTTGTAGTAGGATCTGATGATTTTTTGAATTTCCTCGGTTTCTGTTTTAATATCTCCGTTTTCATTTCTAATTTTGTTAATTTGGATACTGTCTCTGTGCCCTTTGGTTAGTCTGGCTAAGGGTTTATCTATCTTGTTGATTTTTTTCAAAGAACCAGCTTTTGGTCTTGTTGATTCTTTGTATGGTTCTCTTGGTTTCTACTTGATTGATTTCAGCCCTGAGTTTGATGATTTCCTGTCTTCTTCTCCTCCTGGGTGAATTAGCTTCTTCTTGTTCCAGGGCTTTCAGTTGTTCTGTTAATCTTCTAGTATATGCTCTCTCGAATTTCTTTTTGGAGGCACTCAAAGCTATGCGTTTTCCTCTTAGCACTGCTTTAATTGTGTCCCATAGATTTGTGTATGTTGTGCCTTCATTTTCATTAAATTCTAAGAAATCTTTGATTTCTTTATTTCTTCCTTGACCAAGGTATCATTGAGTATTGTTCAGTTTTCATGTGTATGTGGGCTTTCTGTTGTTTTTACTGTTACTAAAGACCACTTTTACTCCATAGTGATCTGATAGGAGACATGGGATTATTTCAATTTTCTTATATTTGTTGAGGTCTGTCTTGTGACCAACTATATGATCTATTTTGGAGAAGGTACCATGAGGTGCTGAGAAAAAGGTATATTCTTTTGCTTTAGGATAGAATGTTCTATATATATATATATCTGTTAAATCTAATTGGTCCAAAGCTTCAATTAGTTTCATTGTGTCCCTGTTTAGTTTCTGTTTTCGTGATCGGTCCATTGGTGAGAGTAGAGTGTTGAAGTCACCCACAATTATTGTGTTAGGTGCAATGTGTACTTTGAGCTTTAGTAAACTTTCTTTTATGAATGAGGGTGCCCTTGTATTTGGGGCATATATGTTCAGGATTGAAAGTTCTTCCTTTGAATTTTTCCTTTGACCAGCAAGTAGTGACCTTCCATGTCTCTTTTGATGACATTAGGTTGAAAGTCAGTTTTATCTGAAATTAAAATGGCAACTCCGTCTTGTTTCCTGGGACCATTTGCTTTTAGAAATGTCCCCCAGCCTTTTACTCTAAGGTAGTTTTTGTGTTTGACACTGAGGTCTGTTTCCTGTATGCAGCAAAATGTAGGGTCCTGTTTACATAACCAGTCTGTTAGTCTATGTCTTTTTATTGGGGAATTGAGTCCATTGATGTTAAGAGATATCAAGGAGTAGTGGTTATTGCTTCCTATCATTTTTTATTTTAATTTTATACCTGTGTAGTTATCTTCTTTTGGCTTTGATGAAAGAAGCTTAATATCCTGCTCTTTCCAGGGTATAGTTTCCCTCCTTGTAATGGTGTTTTCCCCCTATTATCCTTTGTAGGGCTGGGTTTGTAGAAAGATATTGTATAAATTTGGTTTTGTCATGGAATATCTTGGTTTCTCCATCTATAGTAATTGAGAGTTTCACTGAGTATAGTAGTCTCAGCTGGCATTTGTGTTCTCTTAGAGTCTGCATGAGATCTGCCCAGGATCTTCTAGCTTTCATGGTCTCTGGTGAGAAATCTGGTGTAATTCTGATAGGTCTTCCTTTATATGTTACTAGCCCTTTTTCTCTTACTGCCCTAAGTAGTCTTTCTTTGTTTAGTACATTTGGGGTTTTGATTATTATGTGACGGGAGGTATTTCTGTTCTGGTCCAGTCTGTTTGGAGTTCTGTAGGCTTCTTGTATATTCATGGGCATCTCTCTCTTTGGGTTAGGGAAGTTTTCTTCCATAATTTTGTTGAAGCTATTTGCTGGCCCTTTAAGTTGTAAATCTTCACTCATCAATGCCTATAATCCCTAGATATGGCTTTCTCATTGTGTCCTGGATTTTTCTGGATATTTTGGGTTACAAGCTTTTTGCATTTTGCATTTTCTTTAACTATTGAGTCCATGGTTTCTATGGTATCTTTGGCATCTGAGATTCTTTCTTCTATCTCTTGTATTCTGTTGTTGATATTTGCGTCTATGATCCCTGATTTCTTCCCAAGGTTTTCTATCTCCAAAGTTGTCTCCCATTGTGCTTTCTTAGTTCTTTCTACTTCTGTTTTTAGATCCTGGACGTTTTTGCTCAGTTCTGTCATTTGCTTGTTTGTGTTTTCCTCTAATTAAAAGATTTTTGTGTTTCCTCTTTCATGATTTCTGCCTGTTGATCAAAGTTCTCCTGTATTTCTTTAAGTGATTTTTGTGTTTCCTCTTTATTGGCTTTTGTATTCTCCTGAATTTCTTTCAATGATTTTTGTGTTTCCCTTGTAAGGGCTTCTAATTTTTGATCCATTTCTCCTGAATTTCTTTAAATATGTCCTTCATGTGTTCCTGTACTAGCATCATGACCAGTGATTTTAAATCCAAATCTTGTTTTTCTGTTGTGTTGGGGTATCCAGGACTTGCTAATGTTGGAGAATTGGGTTCAGATGCTGCCATAATGCCTTGGTTTCTGTTAGTAATGTTCCTACATTTGCCTTTAGCCATCTAGTTCTCCCAGGAGTTAGATGGTCTTATTGTCACTGGCTGGTGCTTCAACCTACTGTGGATCTTTAAGGTTATCTCTGCAACACTGGATGACTGGGTTTCTTCTGGCCTTCCTCTTTTGTGCCTTTGGAGCCCTTCTCAGTCTTGCCTCAAGCAATGTTATACTTAGGTTGTCAAGGTCAACTAGGTGTTCTCTGTCTGCTCTATTATGGAGCAAAGATGTTGTGGTGGGGGTCACTCCCTCTGTTGATTCTCACATAGGACACAGGTCCTGCGATGGACTGGCTTGCAGATGAACCGCCTATGTGCTCAGTTCCTGAGCGCAGGCAGACCCCTGGCGATTTGCACCACCAGAAATCTAAAGCTCAGGGTGATACAGTACATAGTGATCCTTTTCTGTCCCGGCAGGCAGCAAATTTGGTCTCGGGGCTTCTCTCCTTCCGCAGCTCCCTGGGTGGTTAATAGTTTTATAACCTCTTGGGATGTGCTCTGAGTAGGAGAAAGTCTGTCTGGTTGCTATCTAAGAGGAGTTTACTTGTGACACTTGGAAGACTGGCAGAATTCTCACTGCAGTCTTGACTATCAGAAAAGGATCCTAGTAGCAGCCCCATTATAAAAGAACTTAATAATCACAGATATAATTTTAGGAATTCTTATAGGATCATCATTAAAACTTAAGTCACCTATTTGTCTATATAGCATCACTAAAAGACAATACATCTTCGTGGATCTGCAGAGATTTGCTCCAAAGGGGTGTGCTATTACTTATTGATTATTATAAACTTAGAACAATAACGGGAAAAGCATATAAATAGCAGGAATCTTTCCTAAAATTAGTCCCCCACAGCCTTGCTGAATGGGGGCTCACCTGTTGCAGATTATATAATAATCCGAGGCAGGCATTTCAGGATGATCGTATGCTAGTATATTAGCTTGTCCCATTATGGCTCCTGACATTCCAGAAATCACAGGTACTTGCTGGGCAGGTTTTTATCTACAGCTATGTTATTTTTTAAGATTTATTTATGTATTATATATACAGTATTCTGCCTGTATGTATGCCTGCAGGGTAGTAGAGGGTACCAGATCATATTATAGATGGTAGTTACCCACCATGTAGGTGCTGGGAATTGAACTAAGGATCTCTGGAAGAGCATCCCAGCCTCTAAGTCATCTCTCCAGCATTGGGCAGGTTCTTATCAAGAAAGAGGCCTTTGACCTTGTAGGTTTGCCAAGGACTATGTGATGATCCTCAGGTAGAAGATTGGGGGTCAGGCTCCCTAGATCAGGCAGAGAAGAGGAAGCCCCACTAGGTAAAGGGAGCCCTCTATTTTGCCTTAGCTCAGAGGGGCTGTCTGGACATGGTATATTTCAAACTTAAGTATCAAGTATGGAGGTGCAACACACAGGCTTGCCTACAACCTGATCTCATGAAGGCATTTTCTCAATTGATGACTTCTCTTATGACTCTAACTTGTGTCAAATTGACATGAAACTAGTCAATATATTGATCTGTACTGGCTGGTTTTGTGTGTCAACTTGCCACAGACTGGAATTATCACAGAGAAAGTAGCTTCAGTTGCAATTTTGTTTATTTCAATTGTAGTTTTAATTATCAACATCCTATAACCCTAGCCCCTTGTCTCCTAGGAAATCACTATAAGCACAAATTTTTAACTTTGCAGATGAATTCATCTATCTGCCTGCTTTGTAAGCACAGACAATAAGTTTAGCTGGGTGGAATCCTATTCTGAAATTATCATTCCCACCATGCCTGGACCTAAACTCACCCTATCCCAGGCTGACCTTGAACTCGGGAATCTGCCTGCCTTTGTAAGCACAAACAATACACTTAGCTGTTTAGGATCTTTCCCTGTGATCACCACTTCCTAAATCTCTTTTATCCATCCTGAGTATCTTTCTGACTAGATGACTCATAGTTCATCTGCCTTTGTTCTTTTAGGTCAATGAAGCTCCTTATACAACTCATATTGCATCTTTATGTATTTTGCATAGTTGGTAATTATATAGTTTTGAATTCATATTTTCAGAATTCTTTTCCACAACTTTAAGGCTGTCCTGAAGGTCTCATCATTTACTATTTTTTGCTAAGGACATAGACAAACCCTTTATCTCCCTGATTCTTGCTGTCTCTGATTATCATGGAGTCATTACTCTTGGCAGAGAGGATATTCGTGGATAACATGGGCAGGGAGACTATTTCAAGATAACCTTGGCAGGGAGAATATTTCCTGAGGGAGGAACATGAAGGAAAAATATATTTTATAATATATATTTATAATATAATAAATGATTATATATAATTTATATATATTATAATATATACACATATATAAATATATATGATATTTATACAAACAAGCCTCATACAGAGAAAATGTCATGGAAGCCCCACAACCTGCTGGCTCTGCTTCAGGAGTAGGAAATCATGTCACATGAAACAGTTCCTTCCACATTGACATACAGGACTCAGCAGGGTGGCATGGGGGTTGTATGACAGGATAAAGCAGTATGCCCTGGGATGTCAGCTGATTTAAAAGTTCAAAGTAGGTCTCATTGTTACCATAGAACCTGCATGACCATCATGATGTAACATTTGTGATCATGACTTTGTAATAATATGGCTTTCTCTGCCAGCTCTTGTTCAAAACTACAGAGATCTCTGTATTCATGAAAGGCTTAAGGTACAATAGCTGGGTAGATTCTGAGCTATGCTAACTCCACAATGCTGGCCTGTTACATGCCCTCTTGGTTCCACCCTGTCTTCTTTGTTTATCCATGTATTATTGGCATCTCTCTCTCTCTCTCTCTCTCTCTCTCTCTCTCTCTCTCTCTCTCTCTCTTTCTCTAGGCCCAGAGGTCCAGCATTTTCCTCTCCTGCCCAGCTATTGGTGGTTCAGATCTTTGCTGACCAACCAGAAAGTCATGGAGTTTACGAAATACTGAGTCAGGAGATGCTTCATAATAATTACAATACCAGAATCTGGACTGCAACCAGATCTATTGGTACAGAAATTAGAATTTAAACACAAAAATTCTTCCACGTGACTTCTTATAACAAGAGAGATCTAAATGTGGAAACAAGCACATTGAGATAAAATATAGAGGAAAGCTGTTCTGCTGCAAAAGCTTACAATATTGAATATCTAACCCAGCCAAAGATTATTATCCATTAAGTAGTTCCTAAATTTTTATAATGAAAATAAAACTACAGTTTTCACATTTCCCTTCTCCCTCCCTGTCTCTCAGCTCTTCAGCATCTTTTTCTTTATGATACACATTTATAGATAAATGTATAAATGTGTGCCTGCACTGTGCTGAGTCTGTTCAGTGATGCTTGCTTCAGGTCCAAACACTGGGTGTTGGATCACCAGGAAGGGGACTCATTCCTGGGACAATGAATTCTCCCTCTCTGTGCTGTTATTGTAAGTTGCTGAAGAGTCAAGAGTGACTCCAGGCATTGGTCTGCTGTCCCCTTCTTACTGCAGGTCCTCAAGATCTACATTCCTTACAGCTGCAGTAAAACCACCTGGCCTGCATGCGCCCCTTAAAGGTTGAGATAAGACCACTGTCTTAGAATGGCCCCAGCAGCCTGCTATCTGCCACACCCTGGGCTTGAGAACTAATCCTCAATTTATGAATTGCTTCTTTATTATTCCCTGAACATCAATCTGCTCATGGGTTTATGCTCACACCTTTTCAGGGTCCTGTTGTCAGCTCTGACTGAGCCTGACTGGGACCCTAACCAGTTAGAAGCATTTTCCTCACAGTGACTAAAGTGGGTTTTGGTTTATTTCTGACGTCGGTGATCCTTTCCTCATTATCTGCACACCCTGTGACCCCAACAGCTGCCTATAGCTCTTTGTCTCAGGATCAGTCCCCATGATGATGCACCCTTCACTCTACAGTGCCCAATGGCATTGTCCGTGTTTCGTTATCCTTTAGGTAGCCATATTGTTGTGGTTTCATAGGTGCAGCTTCCATTTCATTTCTAGAAGACCCCCACCCTGCGGTATTAGGATAAATATGCAGAGTTGATCAGGAATCACAGTGGTTTAGTACGGGGTCGGTCGTAAGTTTTGCCATAAACTCCATATTCTCAGTAGCCATGAGCAGTTTGCTAGGATTCCAGTCCCAGTCAGGATTTCCTTCCTGTCTAGCAAGCCATGGTTTAAGTCCAATTTGAAAGACCAGTTACTTCCTCATAGAAGTGCTACTATTGACCCCTTTGGGACATACACCCAATCTTGTTGGTCACTTGGTGGTCAGCAGGCATCATGACTGATTGTATCCCCCCATTGGCAGCTTCTACAACACCTGCCAGGATTATGAAAGCTGGGCCTCACGGAGGTTGTTGTAGTGTCACACACAACCCAAGTTTTCTGTCGCATGACCCAGGTACTTGTTTTCAGCAGAAGGACCATGCCTTCGATTCCTGGGAGGTGACCAAGGGTAGAAGCATTAGTCTATATTGTTATGGAAGTCTCTTGAATCCCCATAACCAGAGACTCAAAAGGTTTCTCATGCCAGGGTTGATGATGTTTGAGTGTTTGGCTTGGGAACCTTTGGTTTCAGGTTATGTCCTGTCTTCTTTGAGGACTTGATACGTTCCAGGTTATGAAGGGATGGATTTATTCTCTGACTCCTGAGGTTTAGGGTGTGTCCTTGGCTGCTCTGAGTCATGTTTTGACTGGGCTACTTTCCTATCAGGCTTTGTTCTGGTGTTCTATCATTTAGGTTTCAACCAGGATTCTTAGATTTCAGGGTTTGGCCAGGACTACTTTTGTCTTAGTTTTGAGTCCACGCTCAAAAATTCACATATTTAGTGGTAAGACCTCTGTGTATACACACCAAGGCTTACTGGTGGAGTTTCTCACAAGGTTTGAATCCACAGATAAATCCATCAACAGGCAAATGAACAAGGAATGCAATAAAAGCTTTGGTTAAGGTGATCCAGCTATCACTAGAAATCCTGTCTCCATCCCCGGTAAGTCACTGATGTCCGTGAACTGCAAATACCTTTCCCTCTCATGCTGGCTCAAGTGCATTGTGTTCAGAGTCTGCAAGCCCATCCAGGAGTGCAAGCAGAGTAAATAAAACCTGAGCCATGGATGTCTAAATGTAAGGAAGGATGTCTAAATGATTCATAAGACCATGTTTTTCTTCCAAGGCCTGTGGCACAGGGAATTGTCCAGGGATGAATACTAGGGAAATGGAAGGCATAGATGTGTGTAGTGGGATAGTGAACACAAATCAGTCACCTTTGTGCCCAAGATAATCAGGGGAAGCCCAGGCTTATGTCAGTCTTTAGGACCTCTAATTCATGGGACACAGAACACTTTACTGTTCCTTTGACATGACTCTGTACCTGTGTTGGGGAACCATGCATGGAATATCACTGAGTGCATTCTTCCACTGAGGAGAATCACTGGAAAACACTTTCTAGATGCCTGGTGCCCTGTGGCCCACACCCAAACTACTCTGCCCTTTCTGTCCTCCATCCCTTCATCATAACTCCTCTAAAAACTGTTGCATTTTGGCACTGGAAGTGGCTTGTTACTGTCCCTACAGTTTAGAAATTTTAGCCCCATGATTTTGGGACTAGATAGGGCTCCTGCTTCCTTGTCGCTTTTTCCTTGGGAGACTCCAGCTAAAGGCAAAGATACAAACCATGGGCAGAGGTACACTCATCTTCAGGATGAGGCGTGAGCATACAGATACGTGCCATGCACATAGACACAGCAGGTGAGGAAGAGATATGCTAGCTGCCCACACTTGCTGTTTGTAACCATCACCACCTGTTTTAAGAAGTTCAATTATGGACTTAAAACCATCATTCAGAAATACAGAGAAAGAGCCAAAGTAAACATTTCAGGAAAAAAAATGGTAGCAGATGAACCGTATATATTTATTAAAATCCTTATACACAATCCTTATTTCCTTATTTCATGTTACAGCATGAAATGCCCGATAAAAGGTAAGATGACAAGGCTTGTGAATTGTATTGTATATAGAAATGAAGGTAAAGAAATCAGGGATCTCCTTGGGTTCTGATGAGACTTTCAGAAAGCGTGGGCAACTAACTGTGTCTCAACAGTTACCACCAAAGGAGGGATTTTAGGGCTTTCCCTGAACTTCATTACACAGTTGAGTTAAAATTGTGCCTGGGCTCCTGAGTCATCATTCTTAATCCGATGGATTGCTCGGAGTTTTAGTTGGGTCTGGATGAGGATCAAGGTCAACAGGGAGTGTCTAGGGAATGAGATGTCAGGATAAGGGTTTGAAGTACAGTCTTGCAATTTGTGAGAGCACAGTCAAGTATCAGACCACCAATGCTGGTCATCGTAGTGGTTCCAACTTCCTCTAAGTTCTTGTTGTCTAACACACACCCAGGATGATCATTCTCTAGATCTCTCGAAGACAAGATGGCAGCTGGGCACATAATGGCTACTGAGTGCGGCCCACACACCCAATATGCCAAAATCTGCCGAGACTGTCTCTATTGTTGTCCACACATTTGATGGTTCTGGATCCTCAGAGGTGAGCTTAACTCCTGGGCTTGATGAAGGAAGGCTGTGGCCAACAACACTTCTTGGTGCCACGGAGACTCCAGCTTACACTGCTATGGATTGAGGGTGAATCATCAATTTAGGAAGACTTGTGACTGCATCTAAGATTTTTAGTGAACTAAGTCTAACCTGGGGGGCCAGGTATAAGATGAGTCCTGATAAGGCCAAGTGCAATCCAAATATTATATTTAGGTTGTTTGGCCATTATGGGGTTGGTCCTTGTCCCATGGGGTGGGGGCCTGGCTCCTTTGCAGTAAGCATAGTACTGAGTCATATGAAGAGAGGGTGCGGCCCACACACCCTTGAATTTAAGCTGGACCCAGTGTGCTCTGTACTCAGTAGTTGCCAGGGTCCCACTGATGTCACTTTATGGCCTTTGCCATCATTGCACTCGTTAGACCGGCTCCCCTTGTGGTTAGGCTGTGTCCAACCTTCCTGGAGCAGATGGTATGGCCTTGGTCACACTTGAGGTCAGCTTCTCCTTGATCTCTGGACGGCCTCATCTAGGAAGACCTGGGCACGGATTTCTAAGTGTGGCCCCCACACCTTTGATTCAAAGGTGTCCCCCTATGTTCATGGGTGGCCAAGACAACTTGAAAGCAATGGAATGATCTTATCACCGGATGTCAGAGTGGTGGAAGAATTCCAGACACAGCCCATAAACCATGATGGTACACAAGGGGCTTCCAGATTATCATGGATGAGAGTTCATAGGTTATGATCTGATGTCAGTCATCTCTGTAGGAATGGTTGTCAGTAAGACCACATATCTTGTATGACATGGCCTTGATCACAAATGAGGCTTTGGCTTGTTCAGGTTGTGATGATGGTGTCATCCTTTCTCACATGTGTCAAGGATGAAGCCTGAATTGAATGAAGTACGTAGGTATAATCCATACACTGGATAACCAAGATTCAGTTTATCAGTCAGTATAGTATTCGAAGTTTTGTGAGTCTCAGATTATTGATGAAGAAGCTAGGATATGTCTTCATTGATGAATTGATGCATAAATAATCATAGTATCAATAGAAATTAAGACCTTGAATCATATCAAGTCATGGTACGCTAACCACAATTTCATTTTAGGCTTGACCAGCCCAAACTTCTTGGTTTGGGCTGAGACTTCTTTGGGTAAGGGTTATTCTGGCATAATTTCAGCATTACATTTGGATTGAGTGAAGTATGTTTAATCCATACATTGGTTAATCAAGATGTTGTCTTATCAGTCAGTGGAGTACACAAAATTTTGTGAGTCAGAAAGAACTTTGCTCCAATATATCTTCATGGACGAATCGTTGCATAATCATAGTATCAATAGAAATTAAGACCTTGAATCATATCATGTCATGTTACACTTATCCACAATGTTGTTTCAATTTAGGCTTGATGAGGCCACACTTCTTGGGTTGGGAAAAGGTTTCTTTGGGGAAGGGTTAATCTAAGATAATTCCATGTTACATTTGGGTCCAAACTTCATCAAGTTCAGGGTCCAGCCTTTACACATTTGCTTTTCATATGGCCTGTCTGTCTCCAGAGTCAGAGTTTGAATTAGCAATATTATTTTCTTAGCTTGGTCCAGGCATCTTTATTTGAAGGACTGACCTACATCTGTATCTCCTTCTTGCTTAGGGTCCAGGCTTCTTAGACGGCCTAGATCCATATTTATTCTACATTGAGTCTGGGCCTATTGAGGATTAGAAATAGACACAGGCCACATCTTTTTGAGTTGACTCAAGCATCTTCAGGGTCAGGGTTTGGCCCAGGCCGGCATCACTTCTCCTCGGGGCCTGGGCCTCTTCAGGGTCAGGGGTTGGCCCAGGCCCTCATCGCTTCTCCTCTGGGTCGGGGCCACTTCAGGGTCAGGGATAAAGAGGGTCAGGGGTACACGCAGGCCCACATCAGTTCTCCTCTGGGCCCCGGCCTCTTCAGGGTCAGGGTTTGGCCCAGGCCCGCATCGCTTTTCCTCTGGGCCCGGGCCTCTTCAGGTCAGGGTTTGGCCCAGGCCCGCCTCGCTTCTCCTCTGGGCCCGGGCCACTTCAGGGTCAGGGTCAGGGATTGGCCCAGGCCCGCCTCGCTTCTCCTCTGGGCCCGGGCCACTTCAGGGTCAGGGTCAGGGATTGGCCCAGGCCCGCCTCGCTTCTCCTCTGGGCCCGGGCCACTTCAGGGTCAGGGGTTGGCCCAGGCCCGCAAGGCTTCTCCTCTGGGCCGGGGCCTCTTCAGGGTCAGGGGTAGGCCCAGGCCCGCACTGCTTCTCTTCTGGGCCCGGGCCTCTTCAGGGTCAGGGGTTGGCCCAGGCCCGCACCGCTTCTCTTCTGGGCCCGGGCCTCTTCAGGGTCAGGGTTGGCCCAGGCCCGCACCTCTTCTCTTCTGGGCCCGGGCCTCTTCAGGGTCAGGGTTGGCCCAGGCCCGCACCGCTTCTCCTCTGGGCCCGGGCCTCTTCAGGGTCAGGGTTGGCCCAGGCCCTCACCGCTTCTCCTCTGGGCCCGGGCCTCTTCAGGGTCAGGGATTGGCCCAGGCCCGCACGGCTTCTCCTCTGGGCCCGGGCCTCTTCAGGGTCAGGGTCAGGGGTTGGCCAGGCCCGCATGGCTTCTCCTCTGGGCCCGGGCCACTTCAGGGTCAGGGGTTGGCCCAGGCCCGCATGGCTTCTCCTCTGGGCCCGGGCCTCTTCAGGGTCAGGGGTTGGCCCAGGCCCGCATGGCTTCTCCTCTGGGCCCGGGCCTCTTCAGGGTCAGGGGTTGGCCCAGGCCCGCACCGCTTCTCTTCTGGGCCCGGGCCTCTTCAGGGTCAGGGGTTGGCCCAGGCCCGCACGGCTTCTCCTCTGGGCCCGGGCCTCTTCAGGGTCAGGGGTTGGCCCAGGCCCGCACGGCTTCTCCTCTGGGCCCGGGCCTCTTCAGGGTCAGGGGTTGGCCCAGGCCCGCACCGCTTCTCCTCTGGGCCCGGGCCTCTTCAGGGTCAGGGGTTGGCCCAGGCCCGCACCGCTTCTCCTCTGGGCCCGGGCCTCTTCAGGGTCAGGGGTTGGCCCAGGCCCGCACGGCTTCTCCTCTGGGCCCGGGCCTCTTCAGGGTCAGGGGTTGGCCCAGGCCCGCACGGCTTCTCCTCTGGGCCCGGGCCTCTTCAGGGTCAGGGGTTGGCCCAGGCCCGCACGGCTTCTCCTCTGGGCCCGGGCCTCTTCAGGGTCAGGGGTTGGCCCAGGCCCGCATGGCTTCTCCTCTGGGCCCGGGCCACTTCAAGCTTAGGGGTTGGCCCAGGCCCGCATGGCTTCTCCTCTGGGCCCGGGCCGCTTCAGGGTCAGGGGTTGGCCCAGGCCCGTATGGCTTCTCCTCTGGGCCTGGGCCTCTTCAGGATAAGGGTCAGGGATTGGCCCAGGCCAGCATCGCTTCTCCTCTGGGCCCAGGCCACTTCAGGGTCAGGGTCAGGGGTTGGCCCAGGCCCGCATGGCTTCTCCTCTGGGCCCAGGCCACTTCAAGGTTAGGGGTTGGCCCAGGCCCGCACGGCTTCTCCTCTGGGCCCAGACCTCTTCAGGGTCAGGGGTTGGCCCAGGCCCGCATGGCTTCTCCTCTGGGCCCAGGCCTCTTCAGGGTCAGGGTTAGGCCCAGGCCTTCATGGCTTCTCTCCTGGGCCCGGGCCTCTTCAGGGTCAGGGGTTGGCCCAGGCCCGCATGGCTTCTCTCCTGGGCCAGGGCCTCTTCAGGGTCAGGGGTTGGCCCAGGCCCGCACGGCTTCTCCTCTGGGCCCAGGCCTCTTCAGGGTCAGGGGTTGGCCCAGGCCCGCACGGCTTCTCCTCTGGGCCCAGGCCTCTTCAGGGTCAGGGGTTGGCCCAGGCCCGCATGGTGTCTCCTTTGGACCTGGGAGTCTTCAGGGTCAGGGGTTGGCCCAGGCCCGCATCACTTCTCTTCTGGGCCCGGGCCTCTTCAGGGTCAGGGGTTGGCCCAGGCCCGCACCGCTTCTCTTCTGGGCCCGGGCCTCTTCAGGGTCAGGGGTTGGCCCAGGCCCGCACCGCTTCTCTTCTGGGCCCGGGCCTCTTCAGGGTCAGGGGTTGGCCCAGGCCCGCACCGCTTCTCTTCTGGGCCCGGGCCCCTTCAGGGTCAGGGGTTGGCCCAGGCCCGCACGGCTTCTCTGGGCCCTGGCCTCTTCAGGGTCAGGGGTTGGCCCAGGCCCGCATGGCTTCTCCTCTGGGCCCGGGCCTCTTCAGGGTCAGGGGTTGGCCCAGGCCCGCACTGCTTCTCTTCTGGGCCCGGGCCTCTTCAGGGTCAGGGGTTGGCCCAGGCCCGCATGGCTTCTCCTCTGGGCCCGGGCCTCTTCAGGGTCAGGGGTTGGCCCAGGCCCGCACCGCTTCTCTTCTGGGCCCGGGCCTCTTCAGGGTCAGAGGTTGGCCCAGGCCCGCATGGCTTCTCCTCTGGGCCCGGGCCTCTTCAGGGTCAGGGGTTGGCCCATGCCCGCACTGCTTCTCTTCTGGGCCCCGGCCTCTTCAGGGTCAGGGGTTGGCCCAGGCCCGCACGGCTTCTCCTCTGGGCCCGGGCCTCTTCAGGGTCAGGGGTTGGCCCAGGCCCGCATGGCTTCTCCTCTGGGCCCGGGCCTCTTCAGCGTCAGGGTCAGGGATTGGCCCAGGCCCGCATCGCTTCTCCTCTGGGCCCAGGCCACTTCAGGGTCAGGGTCAGGGTTAGGCCCAGGCCTTCATGGCTTCTCCTCTGGGCCCGGGCCTCTTCAGGGTCAAGGTTAGGCCCAGGCCTTCATGGCTTCTCCTCTGGGCCCGGGCCTCTTCAGGGTCAGGGGTTGGCCCAGGCCCGCATGGCTTCTCCTCTGGGCCAGGGCCTCTTCAGGGTCAGGGGTTGGCCCAGGCCCGCACGGCTTCTCCTCTGGGCCCGGGCCTCTTCAGGGTCAGGGGTTGGCCCAGGCCCGCACGGCTTCTCCTCTGGGCCCGGGCCTCTTCAGGGTCAGGGTTGGCCCAGGCCCGCACCGCTTCTCTTCTGGGCCCGGGCCTCTTCAGGGTCAGGGTTGGCCCAGGCCCGCACCTCTTCTCTTCTGGGCCCGGGCCTCTTCAGGGTCAGGGTTGGCCCAGGCCCGCACCGCTTCTCCTCTGGGCCCGGGCCTCTTCAGGGTCAGGGATTGGCCCAGGCCCGCACGGCTTCTCCTCTGGGCCCAGGCCTCTTCAGGGTCAGGGTCAGGGTCAGGGGTTGGCCAGGCCCGCACGGCTTCTCCTCTGGGCCCGGGCCTCTTCAGGGTCAGGGTCAGGGGTTGGCCAGGCCCGCATGGCTTCTCCTCTGGGCCCGGGCCTCTTCAGGGTCAGGGGTTGGCCCAGGCCCGCATGGCTTCTCCTCTGGGCCCGGGCCTCTTCAGGGTCAGGGGTTGGCCCAGGCCCGCATGGCTTCTCCTCTGGGCCCGGGCCTCTTCAGGGTCAGGGGTTGGCCCAGGCCCGCACCGCTTCTCCTCTGGGCCCGGGCCTCTTCAGGGTCAGGGGTTGGCCCAGGCCCGCACGGCTTCTCCTCTGGGCCCGGGCCTCTTCAGGGTCAGGGGTTGGCCCAGGCCCGCACCGCTTCTCCTCTGGGCCCGGGCCTCTTCAGGGTCAGGGGTTGGCCCAGGCCCGCACCGCTTCTCCTCTGGGCCCGGGCCTCTTCAGGGTCAGGGGTTGGCCCAGGCCCGCATGGCTTCTCCTCTGGGCCCGGGCCTCTTCAGGGTCAGGGGTTGGCCCAGGCCCGCACGGCTTCTCCTCTGGGCCCGGGCCTCTTCAGGGTCAGGGGTTGGCCCAGGCCCGCACGGCTTCTCCTCTGGGCCCGGGCCTCTTCAGGGTCAGGGGTTGGCCCAGGCCCACACGGCTTCTCCTCTGGGCCCGGGCCTCTTCAGGGTCAGGGGTTGGCCCAGGCCCGCACAGCTTCTCCTCTGGGCCCGGGCCTCTTCAGGGTCAGGGGTTGGCCCAGGCCCGCACGGCTTCTCCTCTGGGCCCGGGCCTCTTCAGGGTCAGGGGTTGGCCCAGGCCCGCACGGCTTCTCCTCTGGGCCCGGGCCACTTCAAGCTTAGGGGTTGGCCCAGGCCCGCATGGCTTCTCCTCTGGGCCCGGGCCGCTTCAGGGTCAGGGGTTGGCCCAGGCCCGTATGGCTTCTCCTCTGGGCCTGGGCCTCTTCAGGATAAGGGTCAGGGATTGGCCCAGGCCAGCATCGCTTCTCCTCTGGGCCCAGGCCACTTCAGGGTCAGGGTCAGGGGTTGGCCCAGGCCCGCATGGCTTCTCCTCTGGGCCCAGGCCACTTCAAGGTTAGGGGTTGGCCCAGGCCCGCTCGGCTTCTCCTCTGGGCCCAGACCTCTTCAGGGTCAGGGGTTGGCCCAGGCCCGCATGGCTTCTCCTCTGGGCCCAGGCCTCTTCAGGGTCAGGGTTAGGCCCAGGCCTTCATGGCTTCTCTCCTGGGCCCGGGCCTCTTCAGGGTCAGGGGTTGGCCCAGGCCCGCATGGCTTCTCTCCTGGGCCAGGGCCTCTTCAGGGTCAGGGGTTGGCCCAGGCCCGCACGGCTTCTCCTCTGGGCCCAGGCCTCTTCAGGGTCAGGGGTTGGCCCAGGCCCGCACGGCTTCTCCTCTGGGCCCAGGCCTCTTCAGGGTCAGGGGTTGGCCCAGGCCCGCATGGTGTCTCCTTTGGACCTGGGAGTCTTCAGGGTCAGGGGTTGGCCCAGGCCCGCATCACTTCTCTTCTGGGCCCGGGCCTCTTCAGGGTCAGGGGTTGGCCCAGGCCCGCACCGCTTCTCTTCTGGGCCCGGGCCTCTTCAGGGTCAGGGGTTGGCCCAGGCCCGCACCGCTTCTCTTCTGGGCCCGGGCCTCTTCAGGGTCAGGGGTTGGCCCAGGCCCGCACCGCTTCTCTTCTGGGCCCGGGCCTCTTCAGGGTCAGGGGTTGGCCCAGGCCCGCACGGCTTCTCCTCTGGGCCCGGGCCTCTTCAGGGTCAGGGGTTGGCCCAGGCCCACATGGCTTCTCCTCTGGGCCCGGGCCTCTTCAGCGTCAGGGTCAGGGATTGGCCCAGGCCCGCATCGCTTCTCCTCTGGGCCCAGGCCACTTCAGGGTCAGGGTCAGGGTTAGGCCCAGGCCTTCATGGCTTCTCCTCTGGGCCCGGGCCTCTTCAGGGTCAAGGTTAGGCCCAGGCCTTCATGGCTTCTCCTCTGGGCCAGGGCCTCTTCAGGGTCAGGGGTTGGCCCAGGCCCGCATGGCTTCTCTTCTGGGCCAGGGCCTCTTCAGGGTCAGGGGTTGGCCCAGGCCCGCACGGCTTCTCCTCTGGGCCCGGGCCTCTTCAGCGTCAGGGTCAGGGGTTGGCCCAGGCCCGCACAGCTTCTCTTCTGGGCCCAGGCCACTTCAAGGTTAGGGGTTGGCCCAGGCCCGCATGGCTTCTCCTCTGGGCCCGGACCTCTTCAGGGTCAGGGGTTGGCCCAGGCCTGCATGGCTTCTCCTCTGGGCCCGGGCCTCTTCAGGGTCAGGGGTTGGCCCAGGCCCGCATGGCTTCTCCTCTGGGCCCGGGCCTCTTCAGGGTCAGGGGTTGGCCCAGGCCCGCACCGCTTCTCTTCTGGGCCCGGGCCACTTCAAGGTTAGGGGTTGGCCCAGGCCCGCATGGCTTCTCCTCTGGGCCCGGGCCGCTTCAGGGTCAGGGGTTGGCCCAGGCTTGTATGGCTTCTCCTCTGGGCCTGGGCCTCTTCAGGATAAGGGTCAGGGATTGGCCCAGGCCAGCATCGCTTCTCCTCTGGGCCCAGGCCACTTCAGGGTCAGGGTCAGGTGTTGGCCCAGGCCCGCATGGCTTCTCCTCTGGGCCCGGGCCACTTCAAGGTTAGGGGTTGGCCCAGGCCCGCATGGCTTCTCCTCTGGGCCCCGGCCTCTTCAGGGTCAGGGGTTGGCCCAGGCCAGCATCACTTCTCTTCTGGGCCCGGGCCTCTTCAGGGTCAGGGGTTGGCCCAGGCCCGCACCGCTTCTCTTCTGGGCCAGGGCCTCTTCAGGGTCAGGGGTTGGCCCAGGCCTGCATGGCTTCTCCTCTGGGCCCGGGCCACTTCAAGGTTAGGGGTTGGCCCAGGCCCGCATGGCTTCTCCTCTGGGCCCGGGCCGCTTCAGGGTCAGGGGTTGGCCCAGGCCCGTATGGCTTCTCCTCTGGGCCTGGGCCTCTTCAGGATAAGGGTCAGGGATTGGCCCAGGCCAGCATCGCTTCTCCTCTGGGCCCAGGCCACTTCAGGGTCAGGGTCAGGGGTTGGCCCAGGCCCGCATGGCTTCTCCTCTGGGCCCGGGCCACTTCAAGGTTAGGGGTTGGCCCAGGCCCGCATGGCTTCTCCTCTGGGCCCCGGCCTCTTCAGGGTCAGGGGTTGGCCCAGGCCCGCATGGCTTCTCCTCTGGGCCCAGGCCACTTCATGGTTAGGGGTTGGCCCAGGCCCGCATGGCTTCTCCTCTGGGCCCGGACCTCTTCAGGGTCAGGGGTTGGCCCAGGCCCGCATGGCTTCTCCTCTGGGCCCGGGCCTCTTCAGGGTCAGGGGTTGGCCCAGGCCTTCATGGCTTGTCCTCTGGGCCCGGGCCTCTTCAGGGTCAGGGGTTGGCCCAGGCCTTCATGGCTTCTCCTCTGGGCCCGGGCCTCTTCAGGGTCAGGGTTAGGCCCAGGCCTTCATGGCTTCTCCTCTGGGCCCGGGCCTCTTCAGGGTCAGGGGTTGGCCCAGGCCTGCATCGCTTCTCCTCTGGGCCCGGGCCTCTTCAGGGTCAGGGGTTGGCCCAGGCCTGCATGGCTTCTCCTCTGGGCCCGGGCCACCTCAGGGTCAGGGGTTGGCCCAGGCCCGCATGGCTTCTCCTCTGGGCCCGGGCCTCTTCAGGGTCAGGGGTTGGCCCAGGCCCGCATGGCTTCTCCTCTGGGCCGGGGCCTTTTCAGGGTCAGGGGTTGGCCCAGGCCCACCTCGCTTCTCCTCTGTGCCTTGGCCACTTCTGGGTCAGGGGTAGGCCCAGGCCCGCCTTCCTTCTTCTTGGGGCCCGGGCCTCTTTAGTGTCAGGGGTTGGCCCAGGCCCACATTTTACTTGTTTTGAGCCTGGGCATCTTTAAGGACAAAGTCCCATATCTCTACCCTTTTGAGGTCTAAGATTCCTCAGGGTCGGGTATTTGCCCACTCCGACTTCTCTACGTTTTTTGAACATGGCCTCTTTTAAGGTCATAATTTGTCTAGGGCATACACTGGTTTTGGCCTGGCCTCTTTCATTCAGGCCCACTTATATAGTTCCAGAAATCCTCAGGGTCGGAATATATGATTCTTTTTAGGGTTGAATTAGAGAATACTTTTGAACCCATATTTGTCAAAAGCTACTTTGTTGTTAGCCTTGATCTATGGTCAATATTCCTGGGGAAAAAAGAGACAGATGTTGATAGAAGTATTTAATATCCTGCTCTGGCATCTCTGATGTACTCAGAACATCACTGACCTTTCCTCTAGGAAACATGCTCAGACATTGACACATAGAGCTCACAGTCCAGATGAAATAAATTATGCATTATACAAATAGTAAGATTAAAAAAGCTGCCTGGAAAAGCCCTTCCTGTTGCCTAGCTTTCTGTGCCTGTGGTAGACAGGACCCTTGAACTCATTGTTCATGGAAAGATTGTTGCTTCTAAGTCATGAGAGCCACAGGAGAGCCACCAAGGACCCATGATGCATTTCCTTCCTTCTGGAGTGAGATTCCATGATGGAATATCACAGGAAATTAGGAAAAATGCTAAGGCATTGGAGGTTGTGAAGATCGTCACGAGGCCTCTTTTTTCTATATGGGAAGGGTCTTCTTTCTGTGTCATACATGGCCATGCTGTGTGAGGATATCCCTCTAGTCCTTGCTATTACCACTCTTCTCAAGGTCACATCTGTCCTGTCCATCAAAAACCCTCAGACACTGAACTGTGCCTTAGTCACCCCTTTCACAAAAAGCCCTCTGTCAATTAAATGTACTAATGTAAGATCACGCCGTTACCCAAAGATTTCTCTGCACTGACTTACCTAAAAAGGATCCCTGCCACCTTCTTCTATAGTGGATTCTGCTGCCCTCAGAACTAGGGAACACCCATAACCATGACAGTGACCCCTTATGTGAGGTCACAGAGGACAAGCCTCACTCTGTTTAGGAAAGCTCAAAGAATGTCCAGGCACACAGATGTCTTCTCAAATCGATTGAAATGTTGGCCTCCAACCTGTCTCTTCACCATCTTTAAACACAGCTTGTAATAGGATTTCGGAAAAAGTAGCATTTCAGAAAGTTTCCCTCCCTGATCTCATCATGGTAGTCAATGACATCTGAGAATGTCATCAAAACAACTGACATGATCCTCTACACACACACATGTACACAGATTCATTCACAAATACATTAACACCCATAAATATAAATATGAAAAACAGATGAAGAGAGGATGTGATGTCAGTGTCTGTAGCCATGCAGGGAAGGGCCCATGGGTTGAAAGTAAAGATGATTTCTAGGAAGGCTTGTGTCTAGAGAAGCCACAGAGAAGGTCCTGGTAAAGCACTTGTGTACCTGTGTATCATATATTCCCCCAAAGGATGACATAGGGGCGATGTAACTACTTAAATGTAGTTGATCATTTATAGGCTTGTGCTTTGAATCTGAAGAGCAGGTACTGACTTGACAGTTTCTTCCAGAGGTCTCTCTTCCTGCCATGTGTATAGTAGTGTCTTCTCCCTGAGTCTATACATAGTGTACCACTCGGCAGGCACCTTGTATTTACTGCTGTTTTGGCTTAACAGAACTCCTGTTGTGTTAGATAAGGAACACCTCAAGAACTTCACTGAGCCCGTCTCTGCCATTCAGGTCCTTGCTCCTGCTCTTTCCTGCATGCCTATATACCTGAAGGCACATGTGTTCCCATATATATACTCCCAGATGATGCCCACTAACAGGCAATTTAAATATAACTATGTATAGTGTTCAGGGTTAGACAAAGTGCTGGAATTATAGTCCCTGCTTTCAGTCATTCTGGAGACAACCCCTGGACATAAAAGACAAGATAACTCCTGTGAAGAAGCAAAGTCCCTTCAGAACCACAGACTCTGGAGCATCTCCTACCTGCCCTGGACACTATCGGCTGCCATAGCTGTCCCTGGCTTAGGGCACAATCACAGAGCTTCATCCTGCACTAGTCTGGAGCCTGGAGTCTTTTCGTCTGGTACAAACTGGGTGTGATCATTCCCTGGGCTTGTTCTCTGGTGAGTTGTGTCTTCTCCCTGATGTGTCCATGTGCATGCTCATGTGCAGTTTGTGCACGCACAAACACACACACACACACACACACACACACACACACACACACACACACCTTGCTGATACTTATTGCACCTGCTTCCACTGCTTTAACCCAGATCCTGTTAAAGGTCACTTTAAGGATCACATTATCCATCATACACTTCCTCTCCTCTGCCAGTATAGCAGCACAGTGAGGTTAAGCCAGGACTTCATCACAGGGATCTGTATATATTTCCCCCAACCTACAGCCCAACACACCTGCAGTTCCTTCCAAGTCTGAGACCATTACTGAGTTCCCTCACACCAATACCACAGCCTTTAGCCATGGCAGTGGGATATATTATATGAGGTAACAGAGGCCTGACCACACCTTTTTCCAGCCTCTTCCTATGTGCCTCGATGTAAAATGAGGAACAACAGTGCTTTTCCTCTCAAAGCCTTAGGATAATTACCCTATCTCTTGTAACTGTGAGTATATTTGTAGAGCAAACTATGTGGCATCATTCCATGCCTCCTCATGCATTTTTACATATATGGCTGTGGACCTGCAGACATGAGCACACACATAAGCACACATACAACACACATACAAAGTAAAAACATGTATCTAAGTACAAAATAATAGGGGACCATGCTGTCATGGTGTTTCCCTTGATACTGACTTTGATGCTTGTCTCATATTGTGGCAGCACTCTGAGTACAAAGGAAAAGATTGCTACTGCCAGGGTCTAAAAGTCCTCAGGGAAGATCAGACACCAGGGCCAGGGATGCTTTGCCTCCTTCCCAGGACAAGCTATCAGTGATGGTCAAATGTGGGCCTGGCAACAGCACTGCTTCCTCCTTCCTGTCCTAGGCTGGGAGCTCAGGTCCAGGTCCAGATACCTGTTTGTGGCTTCTTTCCAAGGCCTCTCTTCCTGGTGAGTGAGGGGATCCTCTCCCTGTGGTCTTGAGTGGCTGCTCCCACTACTGTGAAATCTCTGATCTTTCTAGCTCTCTTAGGATTTGCTGTCTTCAGTAAGAAACACTTCAAGTCCCTCTCCATGTTTCAGTTTCCCTCATGTAAGACCCAAATGAAGAAGTACCTCACACCAAGTGAGTTACTCACGTAATGAATGTCAGGTAATCCATTGCAGGAAACAGCCCAAAACTGGGCAGACACGTCCTCAGTATGAAGTCCAGCCCTCTTTGCTAGACTCTTAGTTGTACTCTGGCTAAAAACTCTGCTGTTACTAGGTGATGTCACAAAGGCCTCACCTCACTGCACTCACAAAGGGCATCCAGGCCTCAGTCATCTCTCAGCTTGGCCCATCCTGTTCTCTACAAACTGGTTCAAGCATCCTTAGAAATACCTAGCTTTAGGGAAGTATGTGAAAGTGTTTCTCAGAGAACCCTCCCTGGGAATAACCCATAAGCATCTCCTGTAAGCCCTCCATCTTCCCACATTACCTTCACCCTTGAGAGGAGGAACACAGTGGACAGCACTGCTTCCTCAGCTCAAATGTCTGACCTCACGCTCGGCCTCATCATCTCAGATCCTCTATGGCCACCGTGGTTTATTGCTGCCCCTCGGCCCCGCAGGGTGCCATCGTCTGCCTCTTCTCTCTGGCTCCAACAAAAACCACACCATCTTTCCTACCTCACCTCTGTGCACCGTTAATCTTGAGTTGGGTTGTGGGTTACCAGAGAGTGCTTGCCTGGCATGCCCATGGCCCTGGGTTTTAGAGGGAACAGTACACACATGCACAGATGAATAGTGAATAAATAGACTGTGGATGACTCACAGTAGATGGAGTTGCAGGCAGAACCCAGCTTGTGAGCTGCAGAGACTCCCGGAGCACCTGCTTTTACCTGTCCCTTCCTCCATGATCCTTTCACCTGAGGCACTGGGTGAGTGAATGACCACCTTGTCTGGATATGTTCAACTCCTTCTGTGCCCATGCAGGTGATGTTGTGCTGGCTGGTTTTGTTAGCCCTGCTGTGACCTGGGACTCTGTCAAGTCCATGCTGTCCCTGTGCTACAGGGCATGCTCTCAACCACTAGGCTTCTACCCTTCCTCATGGAGAGATGGCAGATGTTAACCTCTGTCCATGGAGACAGAATGTCAGCTCCAGGAGTCATGGTGTGTGTGTTTGCAATGTGTATGTTTGCATTCATATAGCTTCCTTTGTAGCATGACTCATGAGTGTGAGGACCAGTGAGTGTCATTTGCCCAGTCAAATGTCTGATGGGAGAACAAGTTTACAGCAGGAGTAGGGGGAGCCCAGTGTCCTGTCCTGAGTCTGACCATGTGCTTATCTTCTGCACAGGCTCACAGTGACTGCAGCTGGCTATCTGCTGTGGAAGGCAGCTTGTATGTGTGTGACCTTATTTTGGCACACATAGTGCTCAAATATTCATTACAGTGAAATTGTCCTCTCTGCCCAAAACATCTCCCTCTCTTGCAGGTTCAAGAACAAATTAGGGTCAAACGTGATTAAAATCCTAGAATTAGAGCATAAAATGGAGTTAATTCTAAAGTCATATGGACTAGCATCAAAGGTTACAATGATATGTTAATTCTATGGTTAAACTCACACTTACAAGTGGTTTGGGTTAAGTGATACCCATGAATTCACTTCACATTTGTGATTTCTGCGCAAATAGAAGGGAATCCTGTGACATTGGAGCCCAGGAATCACACAGCTCTGAGGTGAGACAGTGTCCCGGTAGATGGGCATCCTTTAGCCCTGTTCCTTCAATTCACTTCTTATGTCCTCTTTGTTGCTTCTTTTCTTCTTGGCTTCTTCTGACAAGTGAGTCACACTAGGCAGAGAATTACAAGAAAGAGATGTATTGGAGGGTTCATCCAGGGTGTTGGAGGGATGAATCCAAAACTGGGTGCTTGCGGAGCAGACAGTGGGAATTGGACAAAGTGGTAGTGCTTATACTGGATTTCTGAGGAAGCAGAGGTTCTTTGGGCGGAGACTTCCAGAGTGAGGACTAGTGGGATTTTAAGACCTGAGCTTTGGGGAGTGGGCTGGGGGCTCAGGGATTGGTTTTTCCTATTCAGGGATTAGTGGGTTTTTGTGGGAATCTCAGGGATTGGTGGCTTTTTTTTTTTTTTACCCCTTTTCCCTGCATCAGGCCTATGGGTTAGGATAGGAAGTCCTGCCAGGCTGCAGCCAGCTTTTGCTGAGGTGCCATCTTTGTGGGGCAGCTGGGGAGTTGGGGAGGCTGGAGAGGAGGTGCTGACACTTTAGATAGTTCATATGGGAAAGCTCCTGCAGTGGTGGTTCGCAAAGCTGCAGGCTGAGGCAGGAAAAAAGGTATTGCCACTGTGGACAGCTTTTCACAGGCTAAGTCAGTAAAGGTGTTGCCACTGTGGTCAGCTCCTAATTGGCAGCTCCTGCTGAGACAGGAATTGTAGTGCTCCTCTGTGGACAATTCCTGCAGCTCCTGTGCAAGCTACAGGCTGAGTTGTTGTGATGCTGCCATTTTTGACAAAACCAGCCATTTTGTATGGCTCCTGTGGGCCATTTCCCTGAGGTGAGCAATATGTAGGAGGGGCCTGCTGCTGCTGCTTTGGCGGGTTTTGTGGAGCACCCACTCAGGGACGACAACAGTGAGTGTAGCTGATGGTGGGTTCTTTGTGGTATTCAGATCATCCTCTGCCCTTCCCATTCTCATATAGAATGCAAATACTGTTTTCAAATGTTCATTTCCTGGAAGAGTCCTTGGTACCCTGCACATCTGCATTAAACCTGACACATGAAGCAGCATGGTCATCAGAATGGTGAGCAAGAATCTCACTAGGAAACACAACAGAAGCACAGGTTGCTGCTATTCCTGGATAGAGCAGGTTCACAAGTTGCTGAAAGCAAGTACTGCATTTAGATTTGTAACTGGAGGTTGAGGTGGCTGAGGAGTTTCCCACTGTCTGCCTGTACCATGTCCTTCCTATTCACCAGTACACAGGCACTTTGTGGTTCCCATGTCTTGGTTCTTGGAAATGGCACTGCTATGAGCATGTGAGCCAACCTCTGACACACTGTGCCCTTTGGATCTGAATTCAGGAGAGTGATTGCTTTATCTCATTGAAGTAATGTCTTTGTTTCATGAAGTTTCCATATTGTTTTCCATAACATCAGAATATTCATGTGTAACCAGTAAAAATTAATTAGCTAAAAACAAGCTCTGCGAGTCTACTCTGTGCCAGCCCTGTTCTGGGAGATTTGCCCTGCAGTGTGATCAGTACTTGGAGGGGTCCCCACAACCTCTGCCCTTTTCTCTCTCAGACTGACCAGACAGGCTACCTCAGGTTCACAGAGATATCCTGAGTTTAACATCACTCCGGACACAGCCCACCGGACTTCTGCCTGTTTCCAGGGCTTGGGAAGCTCTGGGGTTCTTCTGTGTGCCAGCCCTGTCATGGGATGTTTGCCCTGCATGGTGACCAGCACTTAGAGAGGTTCCCCTCAGCCCCCAACATCTTTGCTCCTGGACAGACCAGGCAGGCAACAGCAGGTACTCAGAGTCAACCCAAGTGTAACATTGCTTGGGACAAGGCATACCAAGGCTCCAACTGAGCCCAAGAGTAGGGCAGCCTATTAGCAATCTATGGCAGGGGAAACCAAGTCTTCCAGTGGTCCAGAAATAACCTTACAGGCTCACAGGACGTTCAAGCACCATCCAGTGACAATAGTGCCAACTAACGCCAGAGATAACCAGATGGCAAAAGGCAAATGTAGGAACATTACTAACAGAAATCAAGGCAATATGGCAGCATACGAACCCAATTCTCAAACAACACCAAGTCCTGGATACCCCAACATACTAGAAAAACAAGATTTGGATTTAAAATCACATCTCATGATGCTATAGGATTACAGGAAATACATGAATAAATCTCTTAAACAAATACAGGACAATATGAATAAGATAGAATCCCTTACAAAGGAAACACAAAAATCACTTAAAGCAATTCAGGAGATTATGGGTCAAGAGATAGAAGCCAATAAAGAGGAAATGCAAAAATCACTTAAAGAAATGCAGGAGACCTTGTGTCAACAGGCAGAAGGCATGACAGAGGAAACATGAAAATCTCTTAAAGAATTACAGGAAAACACAAACAAACAAGTGAAGGAACTGAGCAAAATCATCCAGGATTTAAAAACAGAAGTAGAAACAATGAAGAAATCACAAAGGGAGACAACTTTGGAGATAGAAAACCTTGGGAAGAAATCAGGAGTCATAGATGAGAATGTCAACAACAGACAATAAAAGAGATAGAAGGATGAATCTCAGATGCCAAAGATACCACAGAAAGCATTGAATCAACACTCAAAAAAAAAATGTAAAATGCAAAAAGCTTGTAACCCAACACATCCAGGAAATCCAGAACACAATGAAAAGACCAAACCTAAGGATTATAGGTATAAATGAAAGTGAAGATTTACAGCTTAAACAGCCAGCAAATATCTTCAACAAAATTATTTAAGAAAACTTTCCTAACTTAAAGACAGAGATGCCCATGAATATACAAGAGGCCTACGGAACTCCAAACAGACTAGACTAGAACAGAAATACCTCCCATCAAATAATAATCAAAACCTCAAATGTACTAAACAAAGAAAGAATATTAAAAGCAGTAAGAGAAAAAGTCCAAGTAACATATGAAGGAAGGCCTATCAGAATTATAACAGATTTCTCACCAGAGACCATGAAAGCTAGAAGATCTTGGGCAGATCTCATACAGACTATAAGAGAACACAAATGGCAAACAAAACTACTATACCCAGCAAAACTCTCAATATCCATAAATGGAGAAACCAAGATATTCCATGATAAAACCAAATTTACACCGTATCTTTACCCAGAGCCAGCCCTACAAAGGATAATAGGTGGAAAACGCTAATACAAGGAGGGAAACTACACCCTGGAAAAAGCAAGATAGTACCCTTCTTTCATCAAACCCAAAACAAACTTAAAAATAACGTCAAAGATAACAGGAAGAAATAATCACTATTCCTTATTATCTCGTAACATCAATGGACTCAGTTCCCCAATAAAAAGACATAGACTAACAGACTGGATATGTAAACAGGATCCTACATTGTGCTACATATAGGAAACACACCTCAGTGTCAAAGACAAACACTACCTCAGAATAAAGGGCTAAAAAACAATGTTACAAGCAAATGGTCTCAGGAAACAAACTGGTGTAGTCATTCTAATATCAGATAAAATTGTCATTCAACCTAAACTCATCAAAAGAGACACAGAAGGACACTTTTTACTGGTCAAAGGAAAAAATCCACCATGAAGAACCCTCAATTCTGAATATCTATGCTCCAAATACAAGGGCACCCACATTCGTAAAAGAAACTTTACAAAACCTCAAAGCACACATTGGACCTAACACAATAATTGTGGGTGTCTTCAACACTCCACTCTCCTCAATGGACAAATCAAGAAAACAGAAACTAAACAGGGACACAGTGAAACTATATATATATATATAAAACATTTCATCTTAAAACAAAAGAATATACCTTTTTCTCAGCACCTCATGTTAGCTTCTCCAAATTCGGCCATATAATTGGTCACAAGACATACCTCAACAAATGTAAGAAGATCGAAATAATCCCATGTCTCATATCAGATCACTATGGAATAAGAGTGGTCTTCATTACCAACAAAATCAACAGAAAGCCCACATACACATGGAGGCTGAACAACACTCGAATCAAAGATACCTTGGCCAAAGAAGAAATAAAGAAAGAAATCAAAGACTTTTTAGAATTTAATGAAAATGAAGGCACAACATACCAAAATTTATGGGACACAATGAAAGCAGCTAAGAGGAAAACTCATAGCCCTGAGTGCCTCCAAAAAGAAACTGGAGAGAGCATACACTAGCAGCTTAATGGCACACCTGAAAGCTTTGGAACAAAAAGAAGCTAATTTACCCAGGAGGAGTAGAAGACAGGAAATCATCAAACTCAGGGCTGAAATCAATCAAGTAGAAACAAAGAGAACCATAAAAAGAATCAACAAAACCAGGAGCTCGTTCTTTGAGAAAATCAACAAGATAGATAAACCCTTAGCCAGACTATCCAAAGGGTACAGAGACAGTATCCAAATTAACAAAATTAGAAATGAAAAGGGAGATATAACAACAGAAACAGAGGAAATTCAAAAATTCATTAGATCCTGCTACAAAAGTCTACACTCAACACAACTGGAAAATCTGGAGGAAATGGACAATTTCCTAGACAGATACTAAATACCAAAATTAAATCAGGATCAAATAGATCAGCTAAACAGTCCCATAACCCCTAACAAAATAAAAGGGGACATAGAAAGTCTTCCAAACAAAAAAAGCACAGCTTTTAGTGGAGAATTCTATCAGACCTTCAAAGAAGACCGAACATCAATTCTCTTCAAATTGTTCCACAAAATAGAAACAGAAGGAAAACTAGCCAACTCATTCTATGAAGCCACAATTATGCTGATCCCAAAACCACACAAAGATCCAAAAAAGGAAAACTATAGGCCAATAACCCTTATGAATATCAATGCAAAAATTCTCAATAAAATTCTTGCCCACCTAATCCAAAGAATGGAGAGAAATTGAAGCAATCCCACTAAAATTGGGGATTAGACAAGGCTGCCCCCTCTCTCCTTATCTTTTCAATATTGTACTTGAAATACTAGCTCGGGCAATTAGACAACATAAGGAGGTCAAAGGGATACAAATTGGAAAGGAAGAAGTCACACTATTATTATTTGCAGATGATATGATAGTATACTTAAGTGACCCAAAAAACTCCACCAGAGAACTCCTACATCTGATAAACAACTTCAGCAAAGAGGCTGGTTATAAAATCAACTCAAGCAACTCAGTAGCCTTCCTATACACAAAGGATAAGCAGGCTGAGAAAGAAATTAGGGAAATGACACCCTTCACAATAGCCAGAAACAATAGAAAGTATCTTTGAGTGACTCTAGCCAAACATGCGAAAGATCTATATGACAAGAACTTCAGGTCTCTGAAGAAGGAAATCGAAGATGACCTCGGAAAATGGAAAAATCTTCCACGCTTGTGGATTGGCAGGATTAATATAGTAAAAATGGCCATCTTACCAAAAGAAATCTATAGATTCAATGCAGTCCCCATCAAAATCCCAACTCAGTTCTTCATAGACTTAGAAAGAGCAATTCTCAAATTCATCTGGAATAACAAAAAACCCAGGATAGCTAAAACTATTCTTAACAGTAAAAGAACAACTGTGGGAATCAGTATCCCAGACCTCAAGCAGTACTACAGATCAATAGTGTTAAAAACTGCATGGTATTGGTACAGTGACAGGCAGGTAGATCAATGAAATAGGATTGAAGACCCAGAAATGAACCCACACACCTATGCTCACTTGATCTTTGACAAAGGAGCTGAAACCATCCAGTGGAAAATAGATAGCCTTTTCAAGAAATGGTGCTGGCTCAACTGGAGGTCAGCTTTCAGAAGAATGCGAATTGATCCATTCTTCTCTCCTTGTACTAAGCTTGACTCCAAGTGGATCAAGGACATTCACATAAAGCCAGACACTGAAACTAATAGAAAAGAACCTGGGGAAGACCCTTGAGGACATGGGCACAGGGAAAAAGTTCCTGAATAGAACGCCAATAGCTTATGCTCACAGATCAAAAATTGACAAATGGGACCTCATACAATTAGAAAGTTTCTGTAAGGCAAAGGACACTGGCAAGTGGACAAAATGGCAACCAACAGATTGGGAAATGATCTTCACCAACAAGAGGGGCAATATCCAATATATGCAAAGAACTCAAAAAGTTAGACTCCAGAGAGCCAAATAACCCTATTAAAAATGGGGTACAGAGCTAAACAATGAATTTTCACATGAATAACTTTGAATAGCTGAGAAGCACTTTAAAAAATGTTCAACATCATTAGTCATTAGGGAAATACAAGTCAAAATAACCCTGAGATTTAACCTTACACCAATGAGAATGGCTAAGATTAAAAACTCAGGAGACAGCAGATGTTGGTGAGGATGTGGCAAAAGCAGAACACTCCTCCACTGCTGGTGAGAATGCAAGTTGGTACAATCACTCTGGAAATCAGTCTGAAGGTTCCTTAGAAAACTGGGCATAACACTTCCCGAGGACCCTGCAATACCTCTCCTGGGCATATACCCAGAGGATTCCCCGGCATGCAATAAGGACACATGCTCCACTATGTTCATAGCAGCCTTATTTATAATAGTCAGAAGCTGGAAAGAACTCAGTTGTCCCTCAATGGAGGAATGGGTACAGAATATGTGGTATATTTTACACAATAGAATACTACTCAGCAATTAAAACAATGAATTCATGAAATTCTTAGGCAAATGGTAGGATCTGGAAAATATACTAAATGAGGTAACCCAGTCATAAAAGAACACACATGGAATACAGTCACTGATAAGTGGATATTAGCTCAGAAACTGTGAATACCCAAGACACAATTCACATATCAAATGACTCCCAAGAAGAAGGAAGGAGAGGTCCCAGATCCTGAAAAGTCTTGTTCCAGCATTGTAGGGGAGCACCAGGACCGAGAAGGAGGAGGTGGTGATAAGAGAATGGGTGGAGGGAAGAGGGCTTTGAAAACTTATGGGGGAGGGAAGAATCGGGAAAGGGAAAATCATTTGGAATGTAAACATAGAATACAGAAAATAAAAAATTATAATAAAAAATAAAATATGCCCAGGAAATAAAAAAGAAAGAAAAAGAAAGAAAAGTAACTGGAATTGAAGTGTATCTTGGAGATAATCTAGAAACATAGTGCCTCAGAAATCACAGGAATGTATATAGATGAGAGTAGCTAAAACTCCTTGTAAGGGGGGAATATGGAGCCTGCATTGACTGTCTAGGGTAACCAGGAAAATCTTCCAGCAGATGGATTGGGACACCAATCCAGATACAAAATCATAAACCTATAGTTCGTCCTGTCTGCAAGATATGCTGGGGTAAAGGTGGCACAGAAACTGTAAGAGTGACCAACCATTCACTGGTCCAGGTTGAGTCCTATGCCGTGATTCCTAATGATGGTCAAAATACTGATAGACAGGAGCTTAGCATAATTATCGTCAGAGTCTTCAATTGCTGGAAACAGGTGCAGAGACTAAAAGTCAAACACTTGAGAACCCCTTTGGAAAAGGAGGAGGAGATGTAGTAGACGGTGGGCTCAAGGACCCCAAGAGTAAACCTACAGAATCGAATAACCTGGGCTCTTAGGAGGTCACAGATACTGAGCTGAGAGAGCGTACATAAGCTGATGTCAGCCTTATTCATATATGTTATAGTTGTGTAGCATGGTCTTCTTGAGGAACTAATAAAAGTGGGAAAAGGGGTGGTTGCTGACTCTTTTGCCTGCTTTTGGAAAGCTTTTCTGCTTCTGTGTTGCCTCTTCCAGCATTAATGAGTTAAGGGGCCTAGTCTTATTGCAACGTGAAATTCGATGTTTGGTTGATATCCCTAGAGGGATGCCTTTTTCTGAAGGGAAAGAAGGAGGAGAAGATCTAGGTAGAGGAAAAGTAGGGTGAGAGAGGTCTTGCAGGGTGCAGTCATAACATGCTTTGAGAGAATAATAAATTAAAAAATTTTAAAAAGTAACAAGCTTGAAAGTAGGAATTGCTGTAGTCAAGAGCATGGGAGGAAGGAGATGAGAGGGAATGGTGGGGAATGAAAATGATAAGACTTCATTATATATATGCTTAAACTGTCAAGAATAAAAATTAATGAACTATAAAATAATAATAATAAAAAATATCTATGCCTCAACTCTTTTAATATGTGCCAGTGCAAAGGAGTGAAATTGCTTGAATTTACTATTAGTGCTTTCTACCCAGATTTAGCAGCATAACAGAAAGAGAAATAGGAGAAACAAAGAAGGCAATGAAGAGGAAGAAAACCTCACACTCATAGATGAGGTGACTACAATTACTTAAAACTAGCCATCCATCAAAGAATAGGGGTGTGTGTATACTCAGCACATGCCCATTTATGTAATCTCTGTGCTCAATGGGGCATCATTTTAATATTATGCAAATATGTCTATATTTGTATGAGATATTAAAATTTCTCAGAGCAATGCTTTTCACTGATTTGTTTTTTTTTTTGTTTTTTGTTTTTTTTTTTTGGTTTTACATGATTAGGACAAACATAAAATAGAACTATGTCTCTCAGCTACACCTGAACAATGGGGAGCAAGTGCCAAGCTCTGAACAAGTTCTGAACTCTGACTCTATGTAGATATAGAAGTCATAGTATTTAATATTCAGTATATTTGACTACATGGGTCTTATGGAAGGGATGGTCTTTTATTCTTATATTCAAATCTTTGCAATCAGTAACTCAGTCCCGGTTATAGAAGTTTCAGAAACGAATCTCTTTCTTGATACTAGAAGAATGTTGAAAATACACAAGTGATTTTAGTATATTTTATTACAAACACTATGTTTCACAAAGAAAATATATTCACCAAAAATGCTATATGTTTATATATTCAAATGTTATCACAAGACCAATTAGATGGAAATTTTCTTATACTAATATTTTTTTCTCAGAACTGGGTTTGGTCTTTCCTAATGAAGCATTCTACCATATGATTACATTGGCAGATAAACTCATATTTTTGTAAGTATACTGTAACAGGCTTTTAAAAGCTTCAAAGAAACCCATCGAGTAGTTTCTGGAGTCTGCTTTTCCATTAATGTTATAAACTAAGATTTCTATAGAAAAGAAATCATTAGCTGAAAGCCTTTTATAATCACCAACCTTATCATGCAAGTTTGTTTTTTTTTATTTCATTCCATATATTTTTATTTACATTTCAAATTATTTCCCCTTTTCTGGTCCCCCACTCCCCGAAAGTCACATAAGCCTCCTTCCCTCCCCCTATTCTCCGACCCACCCCTTCCCACTTCCCTGTTCCGGTTTTGCCTTATACTGCTACACTGAATCTTTCCAGAACCAGGGGCCACTCCTCCTTTCATGCTTAAAGTCTTGGAAAGAACAGGAGTGAAAGGCCCATAAATAAACATAGTAAAAACAATATACAGCAAACCGGTAGCCAGCATCAAACTAAATGGAGAGAAACTTGAAGCAATCCCACTAAAATCAGGGACTAGACAGGGCTGCCCCCTTTCTCTGTATCTTTTCAATATTGTACTTGAGATACTAGCTCGGGCAATTAGACAACATAAGGAGGTCAAAGGCATACAAATTGGAAAAGAAGAAGTCAAACTATCATTATTTGCAGATGATATGATAGTCTACCTAAGTGACCCAAAAAACTCCACTAGAGAACTCCTATAGCTGATAAACAACTTCAGCGAAGGGGCAGGTTATAAAATCAACTCAACCAAATCAGTAGCCTTTTTATACTAAAAGGGTAAGCAGGCTGAGAAAGAAATTAGGGAACTGACACCCTTCACAATAGCCACAAACGGTATAAAGTATCTTGGGGTGACTCTGACCAAACATGTGAAAGATCTGTATGACAAGAACTTCAAGACTCTGAAGAAGGAAATGGAAGAAGACCTCAAAAAATGGAAAAACCTCCCATGCTCATGGATCGGCAGGATTAATATAGTTAAAATGGCCAATTTGCCAAAAGCAATATACAAATTCAATTGAATATTCAAATTCAAATCAAAATCCCAACTCAATTCTTCATAGAGTTAGAAAGAGCAATTCTCAAATTCATCTGGAATAACAAAAAACCCAGGATAGCTAAAACTATTCTCAGCAACAAAAGAAAATCTGGGGGAATCAGTATCCCTGACCTCAAGCAATACTACAGAGCAATAGTGTTAAAAACTGCATGGTATTGGTACAGTGACAGGCAGGAGGATCAATGGAACAGGATTGAAGATCCAGAAATGAACCCACACACCTATGGCCACTTGATCCTCCACAAAGGGACTGAAAACATCCAATGGAATAAAGACAGCCTTTTCACCAAATGGTGCTGGTTCAACTGGAGGTCAGCATGCAGGAGAATGTGAATTGATCCACTCTTGTCTCGTTGTACTAAGCTCAACTCCAAATGGATCAAGGACCTCCACATAAAGCCAGACACTCTGAAGCTAATATAAAAGAAACTGGGGAAAACCCTTGAGGACATCAGTACAGGAGGAAAGCTCCTGAACAGAACACCAATAGCTTATGTTCTAAGATCAAGAATTGACAAATGGGACCTCATAAAATTACAAAGTTTCTGTAAAGCAAAGGACACCATCAAAAGGACAAATCAGCGACCAACAAATTGGGAAAAGATCTTCACCAACCCTACATCAGATAGAGGGCTAATATCCAATATATACAAAGAACTCAAGAAGTTAGACCCCAGAAAACCAAATAACCCTATTAAAAATGGGGTACAGAGTTAAACAAAGAAGTCTCACCTGAAGAACTTCAGATGGTGGAGAAACATTTTTTAAAAATGCTCAACTTCATTAGTCATCAGGGAAATGCAAATCAAAACAACCCTGAGATTTCACCTTACACCAGTCAGAATGGCTAAGATTAAAAATTCAGGAGACAGCAGGTGTTAGCAAGGATGTGGAGAAAGAGGCACAATCCACTGTTGGTGAGTTTGCAAATTGATACAACCACTCTGGAAATCAGTCTGGCAGTTCCTCAGAAAACTGGGCACCTCACTTCCTGAAGATCCTGCTATAGCAGGCATATACCCAGAGGATTCCCCAGCATGTAATAAGGATACATGCTCCACTATGTTCATAGCAGCCCTATTTATAATAGCCAGAAGCTGGAAAGAACCCAGGTATCCCTCAACAGAAGAATGGATGCAAAAAATGTGGTATATATACACAATGGAGTACTATTCAGCCATTAGAAACAACGAATTCATGAAATTCTTAGGCAAATGGATGGAGCTGGAGAACATCATGCAAGTTTTAATGTAATAGGTTCAATCATGCCTTTGTAGCTTTATGGCAAGCTTCTCTATAATTAGATTTGTTGAGAGTGTAATATTTTAAACAGTACATATAACAGGCAATCTAAAAGTACTTTGTACTTTTAGCCAAGCATTTGAAAATGTAATATTTATCAAACACATATATTTACATATACTACCATATATTGTTTATACTAACACAAAGCTAGAAGATGAGAAAATGGACAACAGAAAAACACTTAGAAACATTTGTGAAATATACTAATACAACATGTGACCAGAAAGGCTGCAAATATTGACAGGGCTTCTGAAAACAAAGATTAGGACAAAGCAGCCATGGAAGAATGTCTGTACAGAAGTCTCAAATACAACACTGAAATCACATTGTTGTAGAGAAAATAACGATGTATTTATTTCTTCTTTCTTTATCATATTGGACTTCTTCCAAGCAAGACAGCATGGAAGCAGGCCAACATGATTAATATTAAGAGCAGAAGTAAAGGGGACTGGAGAAATACCTCAGTAGTTAAGAGCACTGACTGCTAACCAAAGGTTCTGAGTTTAATTCCCAGTAACAACATGGTGGCTCACAACCAACTGTAGTAGGATCTGATAGCTTCTTCTGGTGTGAATGAAGACAGAGACAGTGTATACTCATATAAATAATTTTTTTTAAAAAATCAAAAATAAATTAGCTTGAGTTATATTTTAGGTCTACCTGTTTGACATGCTTTTGATAGCATTTCAGTTTCTTTAAATATTACTGCTCTTATATGCGAAGCAGAAGTATAATACAGGCTTTGTTGGATATTGATAAACTTTCAGAGGAGTTTTTGTGGAACAAAATCCCTTTATTTGGTCTTTATAGTAGGTTTGTCCTACTAACAAATAAATATGAATGCTCAGATTCAGTACCCACACATTTGGATCTATTTAAAAATAGAAAATTCACAGATGACATTAAGTGAAAGATTTGAAGTTTATATCATTCTGTATTTATAACGTGCTCTTAAAGCAATGGCCCATGCCATTTTTGAAAGAAGAATGCAAGAAAGAAAGGAAGAGAAAGAGGGGGGAGGGACGGACAGACGGAGGAAACAAACATAAATGATAAATAGACAGACAGACAGACAGACAGACAGACAGACAGATAGATAGATGCATACATATGTAGACACATAGATATATAGATAATAAGGAAATAAATGAGCATAGGTAGAAATTATGACACTGCTGTCAATTTTCAGAGTTCTTACCAGTCACTGAAGGTTAGTAAAGAAGTTAACAATAGAGATTCTCTTAGCCTTTCCAGAAAGAATCAGTATCTGCCAAAAATGTAAGTATGGACTTTCAGTTTCCACTCCTAGGCTGGACATATTTATACTACTTTATAATATCTAATTCCTAATAATTTATTAAACTGCTCTAGGAAACCAGCTCAGTCTTCAAAACTGGTTTCTCTCAATTCTCATGATTTTCTATGAGAATGTATATTCTCAAGTATGACAGCTAATTGGTGTGTACCATCATAGCCATACTTAGCTGTCATTGATTTAGTGAGTACCTCATCTGTGAAACTGATTTTATCCCCCAACTATTATTAAATACTCTGCATACTGAGTGAATTTGTTCAATTTGATGAATGAGAAGCTGATTATGACTGGTGTGCATTTTGGAGTACAGGTAAATTTAGAAAGGTGAGTAGTTTGGAGGTATAAAAATGTTGGCAGCACAAGGTCCAATGAAGGATATAAATTGAATGGAAAGAAAAAATACAGCAAAAATACAGTTTTAGGGTGAAAACATAAAATTGTCGTTATTTGTTAGAGTAGAAATAACTTTAAGCTGGCAAATAGGAGAAAGGTGTTCCTCAAGGTTGTGCCAAGACCTAAATTATGTGGCATCTTGACTAAACTGTGACTCTGAGGCAACTCTTCAGTGTAGGGATAATTAGATTGGAAGAGTCCTAATTATTTATGGAAATGAATAGCAAATATTTCATGTTCTTAAGATTTCTATTTATAAAGTTAAGAATTACACATTTGAATACTTAATAAGTAGTAGCACATTATAAATGTCATTCAATAGGGAATGACAGAAATCAACTTCTGATTTTATTGTACATTATCCATATTGGTTGTCCATGAGCTGGATATAGGCTATAAACACATAGAGAAATAGGAAGCTATGTGCTGCTCTTCAGTTGCTATTGAGAATATTTACTATCTGTCTTTTTTTTAATTTATTGATATATTTTTTATTTACATTTCAAATGATTTCCCCTTTTCTGGACCCCCACTCCCCGAAAGTCCCATTAGCCCCCTTCCCTCCCCCTGTTTTCCCACCCACCCCTTCCCACTTCCCTGTTCTGGTTTTGCCCTATACTGCTTCACTGAGTCTTTCCAGAACAAGGGGCCACTCCTCTGTTCTTCTTGTACCTTATTTGATGTGTGAATTATGTTTTGGGTCTTCCAGTTTTCTAGGTTAATATCCACTTATCAGTGAGTGCATACCATGATTCACCTTTTGAGTCTGCGTTACCTCACTTAGTATGATGTTCTCCAGCTCCATCCATTTGCCTAAGAATTTCATGAATTCATTGTTTCTAATGGCTGAATAGTACTCCATTTTGTATATATACCACATTTTTTGCATCCACTCTTCTGTTGAGGGATATCTGGGTTCTTTCCAGCTTCTGGCAATTATAAATAGGGCTGCTATGAACATAGTAGAGCATGTATCCTTATTACATGCTTGGGAATCTTCTGGGTATATGCCCAGGAGTGGTATAGCAGGATCTTCTGGAAATGAGGTGGCCAGTTTTCTGAGGAACTGCCAGACTGATTTCCAGAGTGGTTGTACCAATTTGCAACCCCACCAGCAGTGGAGGAGTGTTCCTCTTTCTCCACATCCTGGCCAACAGCTGCTGTCTCCTGAATTTTTATTCTTAGCCATTCTGACTGGTGTAAGGTGAAATCTCAGGGTTGTTTTGATTTGCATTTCCCTACTGAATAATGAAGTTGAGCATTTTTTAAGATGCTTCTCCGCCATCCGAAGTTCTTCAGGTGAAAATTCTTTGTTTAACTCTGTACTCCATTTTTTCATAGGGTTATTTGGTTTTCTGGAGTCTAACTTCTTGAGATCTTTATATATATTGGATATTAGCCCTCTATCTGATGTAGGGTTGGTGAAGATCTTTTCCCAATTTGTTGGTTGCCGATTTGACCTTTTGATGGTGTCCTTTGCCTTACAGAAACTTTGTACTATCTGTTTGTAAACACTTACCTCTGAAAAGTTAGCTGCCTCATCTGTGAAACTGATTTTATACCCTGTTATTAAATATTCTGAATACTGATCTATATATCTATTATATTTGTTCAACTTGATGAACAACAATTTGATTAGTTGTTAATGGTGAATCTTTATCATTATCTATATAACAGTAAATCGTACATAATAAGAATAAATAAAGATTTCCTAATCTTGAGGAAATATAATTTTCTCCATTTCGCTTAAACAGTATTTTGTATTTGAAGCCACTGTTGTCTTTTGTATTCCATTAAAATGTACAATTTAAAACAAATTACTATTTAGTAAAGGTATACATAATTACCTATAAAGATGATTGTCTCCTCTTTTCATTTTTCTCAGTTATGTGTAACATACAGTCTTCTTATTTAAATATGCCCTTGCTTTACAAAGGGAAGCAAAAACCATGAGTTTTTAAGTACAGCTTTCATTTTGTTTTTCTTTTTATTGAGAAAGATGAAAGAGCAAAGCAGACTATAACAATGTTCTGCAAAATAATTTTAAAGAAATATTTGTTAGCATTTAAAAAGTTGTCTGAATATAAAGCAGACATATTTATATTTGATTATAGTTATGCCAAGAAAAATCAGTGGAGCTGGTTATGTTTCCATTTTGTTTTTATTTTTGAGAACCAGTAAACATGCGCAAAGCAATATATGGTCTAATCTTTGTAAAAGAAATAAATATTTGGTATATTCTACAGTCATCTTTGAGCATTCCCACTTAATATGGAAAATGCTAAGAGAAAAACTGTATGATAAGAAATAACAATAACAAATACTGCTAGAGTCTGCTATGATCACAGTTCAGACTGAGTTCAATTATCAGTACCTTCACCTAACTTGTGATACTAATCTAATTAGACAAAATTGATTACTATGCTTTTACAGCAAGAACCCTTTGGAGAGAGTATTGTTTAGAATAAAAAATTGCATGCATCATCTAATTCCATCTACCACAACAGTATTAATATGCTCTATACTTTGGTGATATGGCTTTTCAGAATGTGGATATTTTTCATATAAAATCATATTCTTTAAAATGTAAGCGTCTGGTGTAGTACATGGCCCTCAGAGTCAACTATGCAGGGCTCATAGAGGTTCACAGAGATAAAAGCAACCATCATGGAAACTGCATGGGTCTCTGGTGGGCCCTCTGCATACATGCAGGGGTTTGTTTAGCTTGGGACTTTCATGGGACTCTTATTCAGTGGGAGGGAGGGATGTCTCCTAATCGTTTGCTTCTCTCAGGACCATTTCTTCTACAGAGAGTTGCCTCATCCAGACTTGATAGAAGAGTTTGTGCCTAGTCTTATTGCCTTGTGTTCTACAGAGTTTGATTGATAACCTTATGAGCCCTGCTGTTTTCTGAAGGGAAATGGAGGAGCAGCCTTTAAGCAAGGGAAGAGTGGAGATTGGGGCTGAGTAGAATGAAAGGAGAGGAAACTATTGCCTGGACTGTATGCATTGTATGAGAGAATACACTTAAGAAAAGAAATAAAGGGGATAATTAAGTGCTTGAAGCAGATGCTAGCCTTATAATTTTCAAAATTTGAAAAGATTGTTCACCCACTGTCAATGAATGAGGTTTGTCTCAGCTGGTGTGTTTTTTGGAAAAAGAAAACAAGTAAAATAACACTACATAGAGCTGCCTATCACTGAACCCTGAGAATTAGGAGAGAACCCCTATCTTGAAGGCTGGGGAAGAGAGCACTTGATTGTCCAGTTGTCCACATGCTTTCAGTTGTTGATTACTTTCATTGATTACCTTGTAGAGTATCCATATGGATACAACTGATCCTTTTCAAATCATATTCAAATCAGTGTGAGATTAATTCATTAGTGCTTCTGAGATCCATGGCACAGTGCAGCTGAAATTTCATTCTCTCTGAGATTCCCCCATCCACTCCCACCTCCTCCACCCAAACCCTGCTCTCATCCTTGTAGCAGGTTTCAGTCTCCTGGTTTTGATAGATAGCTTGCTCATTGTTTTTTGTTTGAGACATGTGAAGCATTCTGCAGCACTGTAGAATTCAGTCTCAGAGGACTTTGATCTAGGTGCAAATAAAGAATGTGGTAAGAGAAGAGCAAGCAGGAGTGCTCCAAAAAAAAAAAAAAAAAACATCCCATTTTCCAACTCAACCAGGGCCCTTTGTTTTCTGACAAAGGACCATGCTGAGTCTCTGACTGCAAGATCTCAAGTATTGTGTGAAAAGTCTGGCATTCAGGAGATTTCTAAGAAATCTCCTCTCAATAGTCAAGCAATCTGTATCAGATAGTTTTACCAGTTATGAAACCTGTTATGTTTCAAAGCTAAAAAACACATTGTAAGTTCCAAGCAATTGCTTTGGCCAAGAGTTACTATAACTCATGGTCACAGTGTATCTTTATAGTCTAGGTGTGAACTGTGAACTTACCTCGTGTATTACAAGTTGTGTTCTTTGTTTCATTTTGCATTGTTTTGTTCTGTGTTTGAAAGGAGAGTTACATATGAATGACATCTCACTTGCTTTTTCACAAATGTTATCGTCTTATTTTCCAAAATTTTTTGAGCTTCATTGTGCCACCCTCCTTCCTCATGTGCTTTTTCAAATGGCATTTTCAATTCCCTGGGAGTGGACATGTCAGTTAACTCTTGATAATGAGCTAGAATCACTGCTCCAATAAAGGTTGATTTCTTCATGGAGTCTAAATTGTTATTCTAGTGTAAATGATGATGTATTAACATCTTGATATTTGTTCACAGAAGTCAGGTTATTCCAAAATGCATCATTTAACATGCTGAAGAGATGAGAAGCACCTCAATTAACTGAATAAAACATGGATCTGTCTGTGATCTTTGTCTCATCTTTGAGCTTCCCTGACTTTGTCCATTTGTTTTACTGTAGTGTCCTTCATACATGTGTGAATTCATAGTTGAAAGGTTTAAATGAAATCCAACATTCTTGCATTTTACTCATTTTACTTTATGTTTCAGTGATTTATTTCATAATAATTACTTTTAACATCGTATTAATCATTACAAAACAGGTTCTCTGTCTATGAGAACCCACCTTGAGTCACTATGTTTTGTCATTTTATGAACGAAATTCTCTGGTCTAAAATCCAATGCCATTATCTTACATCATAAGATAATTTTCTAGTATACTTGTTTCTAAAAAATATACCTTGCTTAAGTAACTAAAAAGATCCTCTCATTAACCAGAAGGGCTATTTTAAATTTATTTTTGTCAAGGACCTATACTAAAAGCATGACCTACATAGAAAATCAGCAGCTGCAGGCTTCCCATTGAGTGATCTCACTGACCAATAATGGAATCAATATATTTTGTTTAGTGAAGTATATTTCAGTGAGTCTGGGAACACTTAGAAAGGAGGAAAATATTAGTTACAAATGTTTTGAAACACTTAGAAACCAGAATGACCTGGTCATCACAGTCTATAGTTATCGTAAGATCACACAGAGAAGTTACTGATTCTTACAAGGAGAGTGTTTCTTGTAAAACAGCTTACAAAGTTGTTTTCTTTTTCTTTTCTTTCTTTTATAGGTGTGTAAGTGGCTGAGATATTAACTATTTAGTTACTCTGTTTTGATGTCAGCCATCAGTGGAGCAAACACAGGAGATGTTTTCAAACATACTAATCATTCTTTCCTTTAGAATTCAAATATCAAAGCAACTCATTAGCCTAATAACAAAGTTTTCAAACAGTTTCTCCTAACTGCTTTTACTAGACATTTTGCTTGAGAGATAAATCAAATCCTTTTAGTGTTTGGAAGCTAAACTTCAGTTGCCACTGACTGCTAAGATCAATTACTTTATATGCATCTTCTGAACTTGATCTTTAGAAATGCAACCTTTATTAGCTCAGCACATTTCAATGCAAGAAGTCATAGGCTTGGTTATTTGAAAATGTGCTTAACTAAAAATTGCATGAGAAGAAAACTCTAAGTCAGGCTTTCTAATACTACAATAATAAGCAAAATCTGCCACTCACAACCATAAGAATATTTGAACAAAAGTGTTACAGAAAACATCTGTATCATATAAATAATATTAGTGTTGAGGGAGTTCATAGAGGAGTGTCTTTTGACTTAGTCCGATCTGGGTCTATCAATATAAACCAGTGTGCCCTCAATTTTTTCTTCATAATGTATTGATTTGGGAGACATTTTATTCTCTTTTCATGGGGAGGAAGGGTCTTATTATATATCCCTGACTGGTCTGGAACTTACAATATGACAGACTGGCCCCCCACAGGAACTTATCTCCCTCTGCCTTTGCAGTACCATGCCTGGTGTGCAAAGTTTATTCTTTTTTTTTTTTTTTTATTATTCGATATAATTTATTTACATTTCAAATGATTTCCCCTTTTCTAGCCCCCCCACTCCCCGAAAGTCCCGCAAGCCCCCTTCTCTTCCCCTGTCCTCCCACCCACCCCTTCCCACTTCCCCGTTCTGGTTTTGCTGAATACTGTTTCACTGAGTCTTTCCAGAACCAGGGGCCACTCCTCCTTTCTTCTTGTACCTCATTTGATGTGTGGATTATGTTTTGGGTATTCCAGTTTTCTAGGTTAATATCCACTTATTAGTGAGTGCATACCATGATTCACCTTTTGAGTCTGGGTTACCTCACTTAGTATGATATTCTCTAGCTCCATCCATTTGCCTAAGAATTTCATGAATTCATTGTTTCTAATGGCTGAATAGTACTCCATTGTGTAGATATACCACATTTTTTGCATCCACTCTTCTGTTGAGGGATACCTGGGTTCTTTCCAGCATCTGGCAATTACAAATAGGGCTGCTATGAACATAGTAGAACATGTATCCTTATTACATGGTGGGGAGTCTTCTGGGTATATGCCCAGGAGTGGTATAGCAGGATCTTCTGGAAGTAAGGTGCCCAGTTTTCGGAGGAACCGCCAGACTGATTTCCAGAGTGGTTGTACCAATTTGCAACCCCACCAGCAGTGGAGGAGTGTTCCTCTTTCTCCACACCCTCTCCAACACCTGCTGTCTCCTGAATTTTTAATCTTAGCCATTCTGACTGGTGTAAGATGAAATCTTAGGGTTGTTTTGATTTGCATTTCCCTAATGACTAATGAAGTTGAGCATTTTTTAAGATGCTTCTCCGCCATCCGAAGTTCTTCAGGTGAGAATTCTTTGTTTAACTCTGTACCCCATTTTTTAATAGGGTTGTTTGGTTTTCTGGAGTCTAACTTCTTGAGTTCTTTATATATATTGGATATTAGCCCTCTATGTGATGTAGGATTGGTGAAGATCTTTTCCCAATTTGTTGGTTGCCGATTTGTCCTCTTGATGGTGTCCTTTGCCTTACAGAAACTTTGTAATTTTATGAGGTCCCATTTGTCAATTCTTGCTCTTAGAGCATACGCTATTGGTGTTCTGTTCAGAAACTTTCTCCCTGTACCGATGTCCTCAAGGGTCTTCCCCAGTTTTTTTTCTATTAGCTTCAGAGTGTCTGGCTTTATGTGGAGGTCCTTGATCCATTTGGATTTGAGCTTAGTACAAGGAGACAAGGATGGATCAATTCGCATTCTTCTGCATGCTGACCTCCAGTTGAACCAGCACCATTTGTTGAAAAGGCTATCTTTTTTCCATTGGATGTTTTCAGCCTCTTTGTCGAGGATCAAGTGGCCATAGGTGTGTGGGTTCATTTCTGGATCTTCAATCCTGTTCCATTGATCCTCCTGTCTGTCACTGTACCAATACCATGCAGTTTTTAACACTATTGCTCTGTAGTATTGCTTGAGGTCAGGGATACTGATTCCCCCAGATTTCCTTTTGTTGCTGAGAATAGTTTTAGCTATCCTGGGTTTTTTGTTGTTCCAGATGAATTTGATAATTGCTCTTTCTAGCTCTGTGAAGAATTGAGTTGGGATTTTGATGGGTATTGCATTGAATCTGTATAGTGCTTTAGGCAAAATGGCCATTTTAACTATATTGATTCTGCCGATCCATGAGCATGGGAGGTTTTCCCATTTTTTGAGGTCTTCTTCCATTTCCTTCTTCAGAGTCTTGAAGTTCTTGTCATACAGATCTTTCACATGTTTGGTAAGAGTCACCCCAAGATACTTTATACTGTTTGTGGCTATTGTGAAGGGGGTCATTTCCCTAATTTCTTTCTCAGCCTGCTTATCCTTTGAGTATAGGAAGGCCACTGATTTGCTTGAGTTGACTTTATAACCTGCCACTTTGCTGAAGTTGTTTATCAGCTGTAGGAGCTCTCTAGTGGAGTTCTTTGGGTCACTTAGGTAGACGATCATGTCGTCTGCAAATAATGATAGTTTGACTTCTTCCTTTCCAATTTGTATCCCTTTGACCTCCTTATGTTGTCGAATTGCCCGAGCTAGTACCTCAAGTACAATATTGAAAAGATAAGGAGAAAGGGGGCAGCCTTGTCTGGTCCCTGATTTCAGTGGGATTGCTTCAAGTTTCTCTCCATTTAGTTTGATGCTGGCTACCGGTTTGCTGTATATTGCTTTTACTATGTTTAGGTATGGGCCTTGAATTCCTGTTCTCTCCAAGACTTTAAGCATGAAGGGATGCTGAATTTTGTCAAATGCTTTTTCAGCATCCAATGAAATGACCATGTGGTTTTGTTCTTTGAGTTTGTTTATGTAGTGGATTGTATTGATGGATTTCCGTATATTGAACCAACCCTGCATTTCTGGGATAAAGCCTACTTGATCATGGTGGATGATCGTTTTGATGTGTTCTTGGATTCGGTTGGCAAGAATTTTATTGAGTATTTTTGCATCGATGTTCATAAGGGAAATTGGTCTGAAGTTCTCTTTCTTTGTTGGATCTTTGTGTGGCTTTGGTATCAGCGTAATTGTGGCTTCGTAGAAGGAATTGGGTAGTGTTCCTTCTGTTTCTATTTTGTGGAATAGTTTGAAGAGTATTGGTGTTAACTCTTCTTTGAAGGTCTGGTAGAATTCTGCACTGAAGCCATCTGGTCCTGTGCTTTTTTTGGTTGGAAGACTTTCTATGACTCCTTCTATTTCTTTAGGCATTATGGGACTGTTTAGATGGTCTAGTTGGTCCTGATTTAATTTTGGTATTTGGTATCTGTCAAGGAAATTGTCCATTTCCTCCAGATTCTCCAGTTGTGTTGAGTATAGGCTCTTGTAGTAGGATCTGATGATTTTTTGGATTTCCTCAGTTTCCGTTGTTATATCTCCCTTTTCATTTCTAAGTTTGTTAATTTGGATACTTTCTCTGTGCCCTTTGGTCATTCTGGCTAAGGGTTTATCTATCTTGTTGATTTTCTCAAAGAACCAGCTCCTGGTATTGTTGATTTTTTGTATGGTTCTCTTTGTTTCTACTTGATTGATTTCGGCCCTGAGTTTGATGATTTCCTGCCTTCTACTCCTCCTGGGCGAAATAGCTTCTTTTTGTTCCAGGGCTTTCAGGTGTGTCATTAAGCTGGTAATGTATGCTCTCTCCATTTTCTTTTTGGAGGCACTCAGGGCTATGAGTTTTCCTCTTAGCACTGCTTTCAATGTGTCCCATAGATTTGGGTATGTTGTGTTTTCATTTTCATTGTGTTCTAAAAAGTCTTTAATTTCTTTCTTTATTTCTTCCTTGACCAAGGTATCATTGAGTAGAGTATTGTTCAGTTTCCATGTGTATGTGGGCTTTCTGTTGTTTCTGTTGCTATTGAAGACCACTTTTACTCCATAGTGATCAGATAGGAGGCATGGGATTAGTTCGATCTTCTTATATTTGTTGAGGTCTGTCTTGTGACCAATTATATGGTCGATTTTGGAGAAGGTACCATGAGGTGCTGAGAAAAAGGTATATTCTTTTGTTTTAGGATAGAATGTTCTATATATATCTGTTAAATCTAATTGGTCCAAAGCTTCAATTAGTTTCATTGTGTCCCTGTTTAGTTTCTGTTTTCCTGATCGGTCCATTGAGGAAAGTGCAGTGTTGAAGTCACCCACAATTATTGTGTTAGGTGCAATGTGTGCTTTTAGTTTTAATAAAGTTTCTTTTACAAAAGAGGGTGCCCTTACATTTGGGGCATAGATGTTCAGGATTGTCAGTTCTTCTTTTTGTATTTTTCCTTTGACCAGCAAGAAGTGTCCCTCAGGGTCTCTTTTGATGACTTTGGGTTGAAAGTCAATTTTATCTGATATTAAAATGGCTACTCCAGCTTGTTTCCTGAGACCATTTGCTTGTAAAATTGTCTTCCAGCCTTTTACTCTAAGGTAGTGTTTGTCTTTGACCCTGAGGTGTGTTTCCTGTAAGCAGCAAAATGTAGGGTCCTGTTTACGTATCCATTCAGTTAGTCTGTGTCTTTTTATTGGGGCATTAAGTCCATTGATGTTAAGAGATATTAAGGAATAGTGATTGTTACTTCCTATCATTTTTGACGTTATTTTTTAAATTTGAATGCTTAACTTCTTTTGGGTTTGATGAAAGGTTACTATCTTGCTTTTTCCAGGGTGAAGTTTCCCTCCTTGTATTGGTGTTGTCCTCCTATTATCCTTTTTAGGGCCGGGTTTGTGGATAGATATTGGGTAAACTTGGTTTTGTCATGAAATATCTTAGTTTCTCCATCTATGGTGATTGAGAGTTTTGCTGGATATAGTAGTTTTGGTTGGCATTTGTGTTCTCTTAGAGTCTGCATGAGATCTGCCCAGGACCTTCTAGCCTTCATAGTCTCAGGTGAAAAGTCTGCTGTGATTCTGATAGGTCTTCCTTTATATGTTACTTGGCCTTTTTCTCTTACTGCCTTTAGTATTCTTTCTTTGTTTAGGACATTTGGTGTTTTGATTATTATGTGACGGGAAGTATTTCTGTTCTGGTCCAGTCTGTTTGGAGTTCTGTAGGCTTCTTGTACATTCATGGGCATCTCTCTCTTTAGGTTAGGGAAGTTTTCTTCCATAATTTTATTGAAGATATTTGCTGGCCCTTTAAGTTGTAAATCTTCACTCTCCTCTATGCCTATAATCCTTAGGTTTGGTCTTCTCATTGTGTCCTGGATTTCCTGGATATTTTGGGTTACAAGCTTTTTGCATTTTGCATTTTCTTTAACTGTTGAGTCCATGGTTTCTATGGAATCTTCAGCATCTGAGATTCTTTCTTCTATCTCTTGTATTCTGTTGTTGATATTTGTATCTCTGTCCCCTGATTTCTTCCCAAGGCTTTCTATCTCCAAAGTTGTCTCCCTTTGAGTTTTCTTAGTTGATTCTACTTCTGATTTTAGATCCTGGATGGTTTTGCTTAGCTCCTTCACTTGCATGTTTGTGTTTTCCTGTAATTCTTTAAGAGATTTTTGTGTTTTCTCTTTCATGAGCTCAGCCTGTTGACCAAAGTTCTCCTGTATTTCTTTAAGAGATTTTTGTGTTTCGTCTTTCATGACCTCAGCCTGTTGAGCAAAGTTCTCCTGTATTTCTTTAAGTGTTTTTTGCATTTCCTCCTTGTTGGCTTTTGTATTCTCCTGGATTTCTTTCAATGATTTTTGTGTTTCCCTTGCAAGGGCTTCTACCTTTTGATCCATTGTCTCCTGAATTTCTTTATGTATGACCTTCATGTGTTCCTGTACCAGCATCATGACCAGTGATTTTAAATCCAAATCTTGTTTTACTGGTGTGATGGGGTATCCAGGACATGTTGGTAGAGGAGAATTGGGTTCAGATGTTGCCATATTGCCTTGATTTCTGTTAGTGACGTTCCTGCGTTTGCCTTTTGCCATCTAGATCTCACTGGTGTTAGTTTATCTTGTCAGTGCTGGACTCACCAGTGCAAGCTGCCCCTTCCCAGTTGGCCTCTGGTGCACAGCTTACCTCCTGCACTGCTTGTAGACAGTGTGCTGCTGCCCAGGCTGTTCAGATCCCAAAGCAGGCACCCGAAGGCTCCCGCTGGGGCCCGCTGGATTCACTGGAGCACACTGACTTCTCCCAGCTGGCCGCCCGGAAGCCCAGCTAGCCACTTGCAGGCCTTGGAGATGTAATGCTGCCGCCCAGACTGATCTGGATCCGGAAGCGGAGAGAGTAGAGCTAAGGGCTTCTGCCTGAGGCCTTGCCCCAGATTGTGTCTGTGGAGCAGATGGAGCCCGTGTGCACTCCCAGGGAGTGCCGACGGTGTATGCTACTGTGACCTCCCCTGAGTTCCGCTCACTCCGCTGGGCAGCCGATCTGCCAACCGGGCTATCGCACACAAGGTTAGCCTGGCCGCCCAGTCCCTGAGTCCAGGCAAAAGCCTGGGAGGCCAAGGTCCGAGCAAAGTTCCCCTACGGCTTTGACTGTTAATTGGGTTTGCCAGGTGACTAGGATGGCGGGCGTGTGTGCCCGCGCTCCCTGAAAGCGCCGGGAGAGTCTGCTTTGCTAACAATCACCTGGGCGGGTTGACTCACAGATGGCCCACCAAGCCGCCCAGTTCTTGGGGTCAGTCCTGTGCCTTTTGGGGCCTGGACCCCCGCTTTGTTAGCCTTAGGCTATGCCTGTTACAGGTCTGCCCGCCTGAGCTCTCTGTCGTCCTGCAGGCAAAATGGCGGCGGCGTGCTCGCAGGCCTGGGCAAAAAACCTCCTGGTTGGGTTGGCACCCCGATGGCCCCCCGACCCACCCAGGGCCTGGGTGCAGGCCAACGCCCGTCGGGCTCAGACCACCGCGGTGTTGGCCTCGGATTATGTTTGTGTACCTCAGTCTGTCCGATTCCTGGAGTACGGAACCAAGATGGATCCTCCTCTCCTGACTGGTGGGAGGCCGAGTTCTGAAGTGGCCTCCGTGCAGGAGAGGCACCGCACAACTGCAGCTGCTTGCTGTCCGGCTGGTCAGCGAAGGTCAGTGGTCGTGGGCGCAGGGCCTAACTGGTCCCTGTGACGCCTTGGTTCCACTGCTGATGGCCCTTCAGCTGGAGCAGCCACTGCTGCCGCTGCTGCTGCTGCCGCCGCCGCCGCCGCCGCCGATCTCCTTGCAAAGTTTATTCTTGTTACTACTTAGCTCATATAGCAAAATTAATAAAGTATAGCTTTTAGATTGCTAAAACATAACCAAACAGGATCAAATGAGAAGGATTCTAAAGTCTTTATTTCCCATAATTTAGTGTCAAATAAGGTAACTTACAAGCAGCACATGCTGACATTTTCGCTTGTAAAAAAGTCAGCTGTCATTCCAATTATATTTAATATGCCTCTTAATTTCTAGTTTGGAGGTACTTGTGGTCATAATCAAAAGTAATTTTTATTCCTATCAAATCCACATGACTAAAATGTTTGAGAGATAATAAGTTGGAAAATGTTTAAAATTCCGTAAAAAAAATAAAGAGCATATAATTCACAGGTTTTTTTTTTGTGTGTGTGTGTGTGTGTGTGTGTGTGTGTGCTCCCTGAAAGAGAATCACTGACTCCCAAATAAGTAAGTATTCTTGTTCGGGGTGAAGAGAAATATACACATGTCTTTGCAATAATTTTAATTGCAAATTTATGAACAGGTCACTTTGACAAACCTCCAGAAAACTGAGCCTGTCTGTCATGGAAAGAGCTCCAGCACACCTTAAGACTTTCTGGCTGGTTAAAGGCTAATAGAAAAGAGAGTGTGTTCTTCAGCATTGTACCTGCTGATGAGGTACACACTCCTGTATAGGAATTCCCACTGACAGTTTTGTAAGCAAGTCTAATGAAACTCAGAGTCATGCACACACAAAACTCAAAAAAGAAGATTGACAATAAAAGGAGGTGATGACAAGCAGTGAAGGAGTTGAATGTAATCAAAATACATTATATATTTAATGAAGGTGTGATTATAAAACATTGCTATGTGTAATCAATGTACGATAGTAAAATGTTAAAATAAATATTATTTTTCCTATGATTTTATGTGTTACTCAATTGTATGTGAATGAGGAAATAAATTCAAAATAACAATAAAGCTCCTGATGAAATATCCTCAGTTCCCATATTCCACTTGATTCTTAAAAAGTGAGGACAGGAATCAACATTTTAGTCAAAAAGTAATCGGAGTTGAAGTGCTTGCCAAATGTGAATAATTAATTGCAGGGAAAAAATCTGTGAATCAGAAAATGCCCATCTTAAAAATGATGAATTTGACTCTCTAGGGCTTTTATATTTTAGCATATTATAGGAGGCAGAGTTGAAAGTTTAAACACATTGCCTTATTCCTCAAACCATATTGCCTATAATTTAACCTTGATTAAAATATTCAATAAATAGATAAATAACAAGTGAATTACCCAAGGACAGTTACTAAGAAAGCTTGAGAGGGATAACTTCATTTGTAGAAAGTCTATTTCATTTTTACTTTGCTCTTTTTCATCCTAGTATTTTACTCTGACCTTAAAATGAAGTTGAAACAGCAGTCATCTTGTTAGGAATAGTAATATGAATGGTGAATATGAATAAATAAATTCAAAATAACAATAAAGCTCCTGATGAAATATCTCCAGTTCCCACATTCCACTTGGTTCTTATAAAGTGAGGACAGGAATCAATATTTTAGTCAAAAAGTAATCTGAGTTGAAGTCCTTGTCAAATGTGAATAATCAGTTGCAAGGAAAAAAAATCTGTGAATCAGAAAATGCCCATCTTAAAAATGACTTTTCTGTAAGAAAAATGACAGCATTCGTCTATTTTCCCACTTTCTACCTGTTCAAACATAAGAGACCTCCTGAACATGCATAAAATACCATTGAACTAATTTTCATTGTGACAATCCTTAAAGAGATTAATGATCAACAACTCCAATCCAGGGCACAGAACCTTAATCCTTTAGAAATAAAGGAAAGACTCATTGGGTCATATCTCCAAGGAAAGTTCTTTGGAAATTAGGAAGTTGGGAGCAAGGCAAAGTGAGCCGATATTCACTATAGTTAATAATATCGTTGCTATTGGGTCTATCATCATTTATTGTACCTTGAATACCAACTTGCTTTCCATGTAGACATTTTCACCATACATCCTGTGTTGTTCTAGAAACATGTGAGTGCTACTTTAGATTTTCTCACTTAGACTTTCTAGAACCTGGGTTGTTTTTTTGTTTTTTTTTTTTTTTTTTTTGCCACATTTTCATAAGTGAAGCTATTTTTCAGTCCATTTACACAACTCTATTGCAGATGTCATGTTATTGTACAGTCCCTTTGAATATTTGTAAGCCTTTGTAAACTTCAGTCTGTTGATGTTTACTGAATTCAACACTTCCTTTCTGTACAAGCCACATGAGGCTATGAAGCACCATGAGAGAAAATGGCCAGCCCTTCATTTCCATTCTTATTCTACCCATTGCTTGACCTAGAAGAAGAAAAGATTTTGTGGACATTTAAAAAAAAACACCTCAAATAAAAGTAAAAGAAAATTAATTTGTTAAGTTGTTCAACAGCTATTATTTACCTTGGAATTTCCTGTGCATGCCAAGCAGGAACTATCCAAGTTCTCCTTCATATAAGCCATCTGGAGGGAGCCTCAGCCCCAGGTCTGAGTCAGAGTAGCTCCATTGTCCAACAAACCATTGTTTACCAGTTCTAACTCATGACTGTATCAGAGGAATCCATTCTTCCTTGGGGTGTATAATGTTTGCTGAGGCCAGCAGAATTCCTGATAAGAGCAGTTAGTTCACATAAAGAAGTGTGTTTCACAGAGTTTGCTTTTGTTTGAACCTCACCTTGTGTGAACCTAGTGGTGCCACAATAGCCTTAACACATAGGTCTCACTCTCAAGCCAGGTCAGCATTGATTTTCTTTAGTCTTTGAAACATTTACAATAAGAGCTTGGAAATTGAAGATGAATGACTCATGGAAATCTGGCTGCATAATCCTCTACTCTTCTACAAATATCCCCTCATAAACTCATATTACTCATAAGATTAATTTGGAAGAGTCATTATTTGGACAGTTGATGTCCTATTCTGCATCCCAGATTCAATATCTTATCTATGTGTACACTCATATAAAACTATAATTCTTCCAAAAATTTATTTTCCCATCATTCTATATTCCACAAGATTAGATACCACACAGAAAATTCTATGCATTTTAGTGTAAAGTGGAACCTACCTAATGCTTGAGGCAGCTGTTCTATAAAGAAAATGAGGTTCTAGAAGTATATATTATCTGATTGTAATTATGTTAATTCCTTCAAGATGATGTTTATGATACATTCTCTGTTGTAAATTCTGATATGTCCTAATATTGTAATATCAAATTGATATAATTAGACTTAAAATTAGTTTTCCAAGATACTACAATGTGAATGTATGCTGTAAAGTAAGTATTAATCAGTGAGAAAATTTCTGAGATTTATTTTCAAAATCACAAAATTAGCAAGCATGATTATCATGATAACTATTATCATGATGATTATCACCTCCCAATGGGCTGCTGTCTTATGGACAAAGTAGAGTGGACTGTATTGGGAGGAATTTACAATTAGATAAAGTTAAAATTAATATTTTGCAAAATACTTTTTTTTTCATTCTTTTTTTTGATTCGATATAATTTATTTACATTTCAAATGATTTCCCCTTTTCTAGCCCCCCCCTCCCCGAAAGTCCCGTAAGCCCCCTTCTCTTCCCCTGTCCTCCCTCCCACCCCTTCCCAGTTCCCCGTTTTGGTTTTGCCAAATACTGTTTCACTGAGTCTTTCCAGAACCAGGGACCACTCCTGCTTTCTTCTTGTATCTCATTTGATGTGTGGATTATGTTTTGGGTATTCCAGTTTTCTAGGTTAATAACCACTTATTAGTGAGTGCATACCATGATTCACCTTTTGAGTCTGGGTTACCTCACTTAGTATGATGTTCTCTAGCTCCATCCATTTGCCTAAGAATTTCATGAATTCATTGTTTCTAATGGCTGAATAGTACTCCATTGTGTAGATATACCACATTTTTTGTATCCACTCTTCTGTTGAGGGATACCTGGGTTCTTTCCAGCATCTGGCAATTATAAATAGGGCTGCTATGAACATAGTAGAGCATGTATCCTTATTACATGGTGGGGAATCCTCTGGGTATATGCCCAGGAGTGGTATAGCAGGATCTTCTGGAAGTGAGGTGCCCAGTTTTCGGAGGAACCGCCAGACTGATTTCCAGAGTGGTTGTACCAATTTGCAACCCCACCAGCAGTGGAGGAGTGTTCCTCTTTCTCCGCACCCTCTCCAACACCTGCTGTCTCCTGAATTTTTAATCTTAGCCATTCTGACTGGTGTAAGATGAAATCTTAGGGTTGTTTTGATTTGCATTTCCCTAATGACTAATGAAGTTGAGCATTTTTTAAGATGCTTCTCCGCCATCCGAAGTTCTTCAGGTGAGAATTCTTTGTTTAACTCTGTACCCCATTTTTTAATAGGGTTGTTCGGTTTTCTGGAGTCTAACTTCTTGAGTTCTTTATATATATTGGATATTAGCCCTCTATCTGATGTAGGATTGGTGAAGATCTTTTCCCAATTTGTTGGTTGCCGATCTGTCCTCTTGATGGTGTCCTTTGCCTTACAGAAACTCTGTAACCTTATGAGGTCCCATTTGTCAATTCTTGCTCTTAGAGCATACGCTATTGGTGTTCTGTTCAGAAACTTTCTCCCTGTACCGATGTCCTCAAGGGTCTTCCCCAGTTTCTTTTCTATTAGCTTCAGAGTGTCTGGCTTTATGTGGAGGTCCTTGATCCATTTGGATTTGAGCTTAGTACAAGGAGACAAGGATGGATCAATTCGCATTCTTCTGCATGCTGACCTCCAGTTGAACCAGCACCATTTGTTGAAAAGGCTATCTTTTTTCCATTGGATGTTTTCAGCCTCTTTGTCGAGGATCAAGTGGCCATAGGTGTGTGGGTTCATTTCTGGATCTTCAATCCTGTTCCATTGATCCTCCTGCCTGTCACTGTACCAATACCATGCAGTTTTTAACACTATTGCTCTGTAGTATTGCTTGAGGTCAGGGATACTGATTCCCCCACATTTTCTTTTGTTGCTGAGAATAGTTTTAGCTATCCTGGGTTTTTTGTTGTTCCAGATGAATTTGATAATTGCTCTTTCTAACTCTGTGAAGAATTGAGTTGGGATTTTGATGGGTATTGCATTGAATCTGTATAGTGCTTTAGGCAAAATGGCCATTTTAACTATATTGATTCTACCGAGCCATGAGCATGGGAGCTTTTCCCATTTTTTGAGGTCTTCTTCCATTTCCTTCTTCAGAGTCTTGAAGTTCTTGTCATACAGATCTTTCGCATGTTTGGTAAGAGTCACCCCAAGATACTTTATACTGTTTGTGGCTATTGTGAAGGGGGTCATTTCCCTAATTTCTTTCTCAGCCTTGCAAAATACTTTTATCCCCTGGCTATTTTCAGAATGTTCTACAAGATGATAATAAATAAAAATGATACAGCAGCATACATAAGGAAATGTATATTCTAATTCAAGCATAATATTTTAAAAAGGACCATAATTTAAATATCTAATATAGGAACTATGAAACATAACACTTAGATATATAATAATGGTTCCTAAAATAACTAACAGTATACTGATGGAACACTAGGCTGCCAAATCATGCCAATCAAAACTTTCAGATACAGAAGAAAATAAAAGTTTTGAAACAAAAATGTTTGAATCAGAAATATTGGTAAAAGGATCTTCCAAATATGACACAAAAAGTTGAAAAAAATCCAACTTCTCATTGTAATACCGCAAGAAATAAGTTCTAGAAAATTAATTAATGCTGACTATGATATAATATTAGGAACAATATATTACTAAACAGAAAGATTGACTTGTCTTTGTGTATCTACAATGAGCCCCGGGCTGGAAAGCTACTGCTTGGAGTTGAGTTTTGAGGGAGCCTGCTTTATCTTTCCACCAGCACTAAGTTAAAAGGGCACAGCACAAATCTTGGCAGCTTCAAATGCTCTGTCTAGTGTTCCTGAGGTGCCATCTGGCACAGAAATCTTGACTGCAGACTGCGCTTAATGACCATTCTGCTGACAGCTATTACGGATGCATCCTTGCTACTGTTACACAAGCTTTGAGCGATTCTAGCCAGAAGGATGACAGTCACAAATCTCAGCAGAGCTTCAGGTTGTTTTCAATTCCAAAAGCCCTTTAAGAAGGTGATATTTAGCAAGAGTAAGCAGACTGGTTAACAAAGGTTGAACATGTCCTCATACATAATGAAATAGTCAATAAAGAGAAAATACAATGCAGACAGTGCAGTCTTGTTGTGCAGAGCCCTGTTTCAGGACTGCTTTGCTAGAAGCCAAACCAAATTCATTTGCTCACAAGCCAGACCTAGAAGCTAGTGTTGCTTTGAACTTCAACCAAAATGAAGACAAATACCATAGACTAGAACATTTCTGATGAATATATATATATATATATATATATATATATATATATATATATATATATATATATATCCATCCCTGAACACAGCACACAAAGACTTCAACTGGTAAAAGGTAGAAATACAAGCAAAAGAAATTTGAAATAAAATTTTAAAAATTACATCAAAATTGTATATTCTGAGGTTGAGAACCACAGACATTATATTTCTTGCTATTATTAAAATAACTAAAATACCTACCAGAATACTTCATTCATAGTCCAGGTTCCTCAGAGAGTTTGAAGACTACCTATTTCAACATAAACTTGAAATTCTTATTTTGAGGAAATAATCTGGTCTCACACACAAATGGGACACTTCATATTGTAAGCACTTCACTTATTTTTATCCTTATGTTGAAAATAGGTATTTTCCTCACAAAATATGTCCTGATTAATTTTTCTCTCCTTTACTGTTCAGAATTCCTCAACTTTCCATCCCATCTGGATCCTCTTCCTCTCCCTCTCCCTCTTCTTCTCCCCCCTCTCTCTCCCCCTTCCCCTTCCCCTTCTCTCCCTCTCTCTCTTCCTCTTTGTATCGCTTCTTTCCTTCGCTCCCTCTGCCCTTTCCTCTCTCTCCCTCCTTCCCCATTTCTCTTCTTCCTTTTCCACCCCCTCTCTCTCATTAGACAACAAGATTCTAAGAAATATTAATAAAATAAAATAAGAAAAAAAACAAAGCTAAAACAACAGAATTGGACAAAAGAAGCAATAAGAAGGTAAATAGCCCAAGAGAAGGCGCAGGAAAAAAAAAAAAAAACAACAGGGAACCACTCATTTGCACCCTTAGGAACCCCATCAAAATACTAAGCTGGAAGTCATAATAGATACACAAAGGCCCTGATATACATCCATGCCGGCCCTATGCATGCTGACCCAGCCTCTGAGTTTATACAAGCTTTGACAAAGTTGAGCTAAAGGCCTTTGTTTTCTCGGTGTCCTTCATACCCTGTTGATATTCTTTCTCCTTTTTTTTTCAATAGTGTTCCTCAAGCCCTACAGGAAGGCATTTGGTGGATTCTTCCAATTTAGGTCTCAGTGATCAAGGTCTCTTACTCTTTGGATATTATCTGGCTGTGGGTCTCTGTGTGTGTTCCAATTTTCTGCAGGAGAAAAGATTCTCTGATGATCCTTAGCAAAACACTGATCATAAATGTCTTTCTTAGTCTGGGATGCCTCACACAGGATGAGGTTTTTTTTTTTTTCTAGTCCCATCTATTTACTTACAAATTTCAGTGTTAATAGTTGACTAATATTCTACCAAGTAAATGTACCATATTTTCTTTATCCATTCTTCTCTTGAGGGGCATCTAGAATGTTTTCAATGTCTGCATATTTTGAATAGAGCAGCAATGAATTTGGTTGAGCAAGTGTCTCTGTGGTAGGATAAAGTCACCTTTGGGTGTATAGCCAAGAGTGGGATTATTGGATTTTGAGGTAGATTGTTTCCCATCTCCCTGATCAAGCATCACAATGATTTGCACAGTGGATGTACAAATTTGCATCCCTCTAAAATGGATGAGTGTTCCCCTTATACTACATCTTACCTGGAAAGAACTATCACTTGTTTTATTGATCTTAGCCATTCTGAGTAATATAAGATGAAATCTCTAAATAGTTTTGATTTGTATTCCCTAGTAGCTAAATATACTGGAATTTTCTTAAAGTGTTCCTAAAGCATTTAAATTTTCTCATTTTAAATTCTCTGTTTAGATCTGTATCCTATTTTTAATTGAACCAATTATTTTCTTTATATCTAGTTACTCTGGTTCTTTATATGTTTGGATATTATTTTGCTATTGCATGGGTAGTTGGTAAAAAATAGTTTCTATTATATTTTTGCTTTGTCCAAATGATGTTGCTCATTGCTGTGCATAAGCTTTTCAGTTTTAAGAGATCCCATATGTAAATTGTCTATGCTAACGGTGTTCTGTTTAGAAAGTCTTTGTGCCAAAGAGTTCAAACTGTTCCACACTTTCTCTTCTGTCAGATCCAGTGTATCTCTTTTACACTGAAGTCCTTGTCCCAGAGAACTTGATTTCTATGGATAACTTTCTAATTTTAAGAACTTTGTTGAACTACATGAACAAATAAAATTTCTCTATAGAATGTGACTGTTAGTTCAACTTCTTCTTCTTCTGACACATTGTACCAAAATGCTATACTTAAATATCATGAGCATATACTACATGTGTGTATCAACTCGTGTTATGTGCTCAGTGTAGTAGTACCACCAATAATCCTATAATTGATATTTGGGTTTCCACCTCAGTAAATAAAGATTTTATGACTAGCCCAAGTTACACAGAGAGACAAGCAACAACATAAACCAAAAGACATCTGACAAAACTAGCATAAAATAAATGTCAGTCATGATTTTGTAGATATGATGATTCTTCACATTCTTTAGTGGAAAGATCTCTCTGTGCCAAGCACATGCTACATTTTAGACAAGCTTAGAGAAAAATGTGTGTGTGTGGCCAAAAGAAAGAGAAAGAGAGGGGGTGGGGATAGGAAGAAATATTCAAATACACCTCACCTTACTTTGAGATGCATACTGCTCAAAAGATATATACTCTAAATATTTCCCTATGACATATTTTGGATATATGCAGTGAATCATTCCTCTTTTCTACTTTCATTATGAAGTCACATGGTGTTGTGGTTTACAAATAGATCAGTAAAAATCTATGCCAACTTAAGATACGGTCACAAAAAAGAGTTACCTTTCAACTTCCCTGCCCTCATGATACTGGCTAAATGTAAATACGCACAAGGAAGGAAAAAAAGATTATGTGGCAAGATTGTAGGGCAAAGCTTGCTCACACTAAATGATATGGAAAGATCCATCTTAACTGTGGAAAAAATCATTTCTAGGCAGGAATTTCTGCACTGTGTAAGTAGAAGACAGGTACTAGGGTAGTCATGTAGTAGTAACATCTCTTCCTACCTTTAATTTGTGAATGCAATGTACCCAGCTGCTTCAAATTACTGTCCTACTCACCTCACTGCAATGATGGAGTATTGTAACCAGAAACTGTCAGGCAGGTTAAACCGTTTCTCCTCTAAGGCGGTTTCATCAGTATTTTATTATAGTAACAAGTAAACAAACCAAGACATCACAATTTTCTCCACAACAACCCCGTTTTCCATAGAAACCTTAAAAATTACTATTTTACAAAATGCAAACTTAATTTCTATATGTGTAAAACAAAAGTGAAATACTTATATTAAAGAACTGAGTCTGGATTTCTCAGTAAGATACATATGGTGTTTTATATGTGTACATGTCTTAAGTCTAACCCCTTGTGCTTTACTTACCATGTTTCTTCTATTACACTTTATATAACTATATTATAAGTCTCAGGGTATGCATTTAATTGTAAGAAACATTTAGTGAAGATATATTTAAGAGTAAGATAAAATGAAATTTCATTGTATAACCATGCCTCTCATTTGTGACAAATGGTCTTTAATACTCATCACTGACTGAAAAACACCCACTGGTTTCTCATGGCATCATGATGTACAAGTTTTCAGAGAGGGCCCACAGCAATTTTCTCTTCCTATTGAAGCACAATTGCTCACTTAAATTCCTGTGTTCATGAAAGAAAAAATAAAACTTCTGAATTATGCAATTTACCTTTTAATATTGGCTTTGAACTTGGTTTAGGTTAAAACTTATTCTTCTGTTTAGTGCTCTGGGTCCCACATGAAAATAGAACAGTCACAGACTAATAGAAAAAACTCTTAATTTTTTCAGAAAGATAAATAGATGATAGATAGATAGACAGATAGATAAATAGATAGATAGATGGTAGAGATAGATAGATAGATAGATAGATAGATAGATAGATAGATAGATAGACAGACAGACAGACAGACAGACAGACAGACAGACAGACAGACAGATAGATAGATAGATAGATAGATAGATAGATAGATAGATAGATAGATAGATAGATAGATGATAAAAAGACAGGCAGCTGATGATAGATAAAGCCTTACCCATGATAATCATTCGATAAACAGAGACACCCAGCAGGTTGTAGCAGGAACCCTCATGTAGACAGAAGAAATGACCAATACTCCAGAAGCTTGTCATTGTTAAAAGAACACCATCCAAAATACCTATAAAATTTGTGTGCATCATCAACTCTGAGAAAGAAAAAATAATTATTTAAAAACTCAGGACAAGGTCTTTTCAAACTTCTTTAGGAGAAGTGGATTACAGGCTATAAAATGCCAGTCATTTTCATTGTGTAATTTTATATTTTTAAGATTGTGCCATCATCAGCATAACCCAATTATAGGTCATTAAAATGCTTTGCTTTTCCTTACAGCTTCTGTTCTGATGTCCAATGCTGTCATGAATCTTAGCACATAGGATTGTTTTTCCTCAACATTTAACATACACAGAATCATAGCATATAAAGTTCTTTACACTGGACTTATTCCATTTAGCATAATGTTTTAAAGTTTCATTTACATTGTAGTGCCCATTAGTAGTTCATTGATTTGTAAATTCTATAGAGTATAACATTGCACTATATGGTAGCCAATTTACAAGTTCAGACTATTTCCAACTGGGATATATCTGTGATCGGGGTGCATAATATGAAATTCCAAAATAATCAATAAAAATATTACACTGTAAAAGTAATGCACAGGCCATTGTCTAAATATGTGTCTTTATGTTTGAAATGATATAACTCAACTCCCGATACTATCTTCAGAACCAACCACCTTGTGTTTTGAGACAAAAATCTATTACTTGGCCTGTAATTCACTGAATAGGCCAGGCTAGCCAGGTAGAAAACCTCAAGATCAAAATATCTTTGTCCTCCCAGCACCAGGGTTACAACTGTACACCATCACATGGGGCTCAGGCCTGCTTGTACAGCAAGTTTTTATTCAACTTTGTCATATACTTTATCCCCAAGGTTATTCCTGTATGAAGCATAACATGGTACACAACTTTATGCTTTTGCAAATATGGATGCAGTTCTTGAAAGACAATTTGTTGAAAAGATTATTCAATCTGATTGGAAATATCTCTTTAGCCTTTATCAAAAGCACCTCACTTCAGAAGCAGTAGGCAACTCATGGACTTTCCTTTCTAGTCTATAGGTACATTCTTGAGAGTATCATAATGTCTTGGTTAGTGTGGACTTAAAGTAATGTTTTAATAAATTACTTGGAATCTTTGTGTTTTCATTAATTTGAAAATTAATGTAGTAGTTTCTGTTAAAATATAACTGAAATTATTTTGCCTGTTGCATTTATGTACTCTTATACTAATTTCACAGTTTTTACATGTTAAAAATGTTATGTCATCTTGCCAATTATTATAAATTACTACTCTAAAGGAAATGAGCTATGAATTTGTGAAATAGCTCTCAGAGAAACTTAAATAGGTTTCTATTATTGCTTCGTTGTTGTTATTTGGTTGACTTTACCTCAGAATCAATATCCCTCTAAAAGTAAATGCCTTTTAATTTTTGTGGACAGTTGTTAAATTTCAAGAATCTTCACATTGTAATTTTGAGCAATTTTATTCAGTTTACCAATTTTGTTTAAATATTTAGGACAGATATGCTAAGGCCCTGGCTCTGCCAAAGTAATATTTTTTTCTTAAGAAATACATTTCTAGGTAAGGTAACTGTGTGTATTTTTATATAAGTAATCTTTATGAAATTCCCACTTGAGAGCAACTATTGTGTCATAAAGAAAGAACACATGTCTAACATACACCTAGTAGTTCATCTCAGTTACAGTCCAGGAAGTAAATGAAGCAACATTCTGTACCTACTGAACCCAGAGCCATGCACTGAGATCATGTTGTGTGTATCACATGTTAGCTTCAGTTTGTAGGGAAGTAAGAGAAACATATTAAAAGAAGAAATGTTCAAGAGGTAATATTGCAGTCAGTGCCAAGGAGTTATTTATATACCTTCAGAATATACTTTCTAAACAACCAACCAAGACAGTGGAATTCTGACTTGCACAGTGTATAAGTCAGGTTTCTCTAAAGAAATATAACTGAAAGTAGGATGATTTCTTATACAGATGCATAGCCAATCGTTCAGGTAGACCAATCATGGTTGTCGAATGACAATTACTACCAGATGCAATCAGATTTACAACTACAATTAGCCATCATACATGGGATGTGAAGACTTATTAAAAGGTTTTACTCTATTGCTGTATTCTTTCAAACATGAATAAAGTCTACTAGGGATGATTGCAGTATCAATTTTGTTTTGCTCCTTGCTACAGTGATTGACATATAGCAGCTCAAGAGAAAATGCCTTTTTAATGTATAAGTAACTACATCAATTAAAAAACCTCTACTTTGAACATTTTAATACTTTAATTTCTGTTTCAATTACCAAAATGGTTAGTGAGATATTAATTGAGAACAATGATGTGTCAAAAGCTATACTATTCTATTCTATTTTAAAGATGAAATCTTCCTGTGTAGGATTGACTGGCCTGGAACTCATTATATAAGGCCAGCATAGCATCAAGTAACAAAGATTTAATTGTGCCTGTCTCCCAACTTCTGAGATTAAAGGCAGGTAAAAACCAAGCCTGGATCGAAAGCTTACAATTTTTTTGTTATTTTAGTTACCGATTTTCTATATCTGTATTCTTAGTTGTCAGGGTTTAAGTTGTTTGTTTCTCAAATCTGCTTTTAGAAAGTTTTTAGAATTGCCTTTTAGTTTGTTCTAAATTGACAAATTTAGCTGCCCATATTTGATGAGAAAGAAATTTAAATGGTCTCTGTGAAGTCAACTGAGTGATGTATGTTTAACCATTTAGAAGTTTTTCTCTGCTCTCAAATTTTAGTAGAGAGAGTTAAGAGAGCTGAATGAAAGTTATTTTGGTCTTCGAGAATTGTTGTTTGTTAGACTTATTTGTTTCTATTTAATACATATGGTTTTTTTTTTTTGTCGGTGTCTACCCACCACATGTGTGTAGTGTCTATGAAGCCAGATAAGACACTTGATGCCGTGGAACTGGAATTTCAGCCAGTTGGATAATTTTTAGGTACTATGAGTGCTGTGAATAGAGGCCTGGTCCTCTGGAAGGATCGTCAGAGCTCATAACCACAGAGTCCAATGTCACTAAGAACTGTTGATGATGGGGCTGATATTTAACATCTACTTCAATGTAAAGGAAATTCTGTGCTATTAAAAGCTTAGATATCAATAGCAATTGTTGTCATTATCTGGCATTAATATCCCTAAACAATTCCAGTGATAGATAATTTAAGTATCTCTGTAATCTACTGCATATGATAAATACTTAAGTAGCTGATATAGTGAAATGGTCTCCTGATTCCAAATGCCAGAGAAATCAGTACTTAAAAATAAATTAATATGAAAAATATGATTCTTCTTTCTGAGTAAGTTTTGAAGACATATGTGATGCAAGTCTTTCTTACTTATTTTCTGTAAATTTGATACCTGCACACAGCAGGCACTTGGCTTGCAAATTTGACTGGGGTTGTGAATTTGTATGTGTCATTGCTGATCTGTGAAATGCATGTCACCAGATGTCAGTTTATTTAGTGAGGTTGGAAAGGGATCTGTCAAGAAAAAGATCCAAAGCAGTTTCTGCCTCTCTTCAATGGAATATTCACATTCCTGCAGTTGTATTTATTCCTTTAATTTCTTCCCCTTAGTGACTTAAAATTCTGACATTTTGGCTGATTCAACTTGAAATGTCATTTTCTAGTATCTGTAAAGTGATTGTTACAGGCTCTGAGCCAGATATAAATTTTCTGGGCATAACAGTTACATCCTGCCTGTCCCTTTATATACAGTTCATTTTATTTTCTTGCAAAAAGTCTAACTGGAACAGATGTGCCCAGTTCTAGTCTAAAAATAAACATTATCTTGCTCTCCATTTCTATGTGCCTCTGCAATGTGGAGAGGGACATCTGAATTTTCGAATGACCCACTCGGGGAGGTTCATCTAAGTGTCAGCTTATTGAGGAAGAGGACAAATAAATTTAAATAGCCGACTCTTCATTGCAACATTCTTTACAGAGCATGCTCAGTTGCATCTCAGGCAGTGACAGAGCATACATTTCTCCCCTCGTGCTTCTCATCTTGGCTTCTGAAATCTAACTAAAGGTTGTATATTTCACACTATGGTTCGTTTTCACACCCTCTACAAACAGAAAAGCACACTCAAAATATTCAGATCAGATTCTGGTCTGTGTGAACCTAAACTGATTCATTGGTGAGGATCTCTTGGCTTTCCCCCCAGGTTGTGTCTCTACACAAAAAGTAGGGTTTTACCCCTTGGTCCTACTTGTATTAAAAACTGCTGATACATAATGATGGTCATACTCCACAGTGCCCGAAAGCTACCTTGGTGAGGACAATAAAATTGACTGTTTATCAAGCACATGGTCATGTGAATGTCATTCCTTGCTGCTTTTAAATAGAGAAACTCTCTGAAATAGAGTTGTTAAAATGCAACCCTGGTAGCCAACTGGTTAGGGTTGGTGCTCAGAAGACTGAAAAAAATATTTTGGTAATTACTTTTATGAAAGGTTTTCTTTTGGGGGGTCTTATTGTTTTTTTTATTTATTTTATTTTTTTATTGGTTATTATTTATTTACATTTCGATTGTTATCCCCTTCCAGTTTCCTCTACTCAAACTCCCTATCCCAGCCCCATGTCCCCTCCTTCTATGAGGGGCTTCCTTCCACACTCTCCCACTTCCACCTCATCACCCTAGCATTCCCCTAAGCTGGGTCACTGAGACCCCTCAGGACCAAGGTCCTCCCCTCCCACTGATGCCCGACAAAGCCATCCTCTGCTACAAACATAGCTGAAGCCATGGTCTCCTCCATGTGTACTCTTTGGTTGGTGGTGTAGTCCCTCTAAGCTCTGGGGGTTCTGGTGAACTGATATTGTTGTTCTTCCTATGGAGTTGCAAATCCCTTCAGCTCCTTCAGTCTTTCCCCTAACTCCTCCATTGGGGTCCTCTTTGAAATCAGTTATCTGACCCAACTCTCTGTTGTTTTCCTACATAATGTAAGGACAGAGAAAAATTGCTGGCATTCTGTGAATGTATAGGTTAAAAACCCTTTGATCAGAATGTCTTCAGTCAAAGGTGATAATCCCAAAAGACCCAACAAGCAACTGAAAGAGTTAGATGCAGATATTTGCACCCAACCAATGGACAGAAGCTGCTGACCCCTGTGGTTGAATTAAGGGAAAGCTGGAAGAAGCTGAGGAGGGGGAAGAGGAGGGTGATCCTGTAGGAGGACCAGCAGTCTCCATTCACCTGGACCCCAAGATCTCTCAGACACTGGACCACCAACCAGGCAACATACAACAACTGATATGAGGCTCCTAACACATATACAGCAGAGGACTGCTGGATCTGATTTCAGTCAAAGAACATGCACGGAACCCTCAAGAGACTGGAGAACCCAGGGAGTTTAGATGTCTGGCTGGGTGGGACATAGAGGTAGGGACATCCTCATGGAGATGGGGTAGGGAGGAGGTATGGAATGGGGAACAGTTGGAGGGTGGATGGGGGAGGAATAAAATCTGGAGTAATAAAATAATTAATTAATTAATAAACAAAAGATTAAATAAAATTTTTTTAAAAAGATCTGCTGATGAAACAGGGAAATCATGGAGTGCTTGCCACTTTGACACTGAAGAACAATAAGGAGTAAATATTTCTACCTTCAAACTCTATTGTAAACATCATAATGCTACGGAACATAAAATCACCACATTTATTTATAAATAATCTTAATAAATAATTACTCTGCAAAAAAGGTGATAATCCCTGTTCTTTTTTTATTGTATATTTTCTTTATTTAGATTTCAAATGTTATCCCTTTTCCCAGTTTCCCCTCTCGAACCCCCCTAGCCCATTCTGCCCTCTCCCTGCTTCTATGAGGATGCTCTCCCACCGAACCACTCCTGCCTCTCCACCATGGCATTCCCCTACACTAGGGCATTGAGCCTACACAGGATCGAGTGCCTCTCTTCCCATTGATTTCTAACAAGGCCATCCTCTGCTACATATGTGGCTGGAGCCATGGATTCCTCCATGTGTACGATGAAAGGTTTTCTAATGGTCAAGCTTAAAAACACACATATTGTACAATATGAGCAGATTTGTGTGTGTGTGTGTACACATATGTATATATGAATGTATGTATATAAGCATGCATGCACATATGTTCATAACATGAAAAAAGAAGTCACTAATGTGAGAAAGAACCAGGAGGGATACATGGGAGAACATAGAGGGAGGAAAGAGAAGGAGAAAATTATGTAATTATATTACAATGCAAAATAAAAGACATAAATTAAAAACTTTTCTGAATCTTGCAACTGAATTTTCCACCCTATATAATTTCTTCTTTAAAGTGAATGAATCTACTGTTGTATCTTAATAGAAGTATTATATAAATGCAGCAACAATGTTCTTAGATATTTATAGACATACATAACATCATTCTGTGATCTCAGAATTAAAATGAACTATTCACCTTATAGCACATGCCAGGCAGATGAGAAACTATGAATCCCAGAGCTAATAATATTATGCCCAACCTAAAGTACTTCAGAACAGTAAAATGACACCAGTATATTTTCCAGAATTGAATTTGTGTTTAATGACACAGGAATGCAGGTTTCTTGGCTGTCTGATTTGAAATGCATGGCCATGCGTAGTGTTAAAATTAAAGTTTTAAATAGCACAGTTATCAATGACAGCTTACAGCAGCCGCACTGATATGGATATATAGTCGATTAAACTATTTATTTTGCCAGTGGGTAGGATCTTAATTCCTGGTGTTTTGATTTTACTAAGAGAAGTAATCTTATAGTCATTCCTATGGGTCTTGTAAAATCCTTCCAAGTGAAAAAGAATCAATCACATGATCAGGGAACAATTTAACTTCTATAGATAGCAGCTATATTTGAAGTGAAATTTCTTACTTCTCTGCCACACATCAGCTGCTTTGCCTTGTATTTTGAACAATCTACCCATGTTGCTAATATATAACATTATATATATTATGCCAGATCTGTTGCTGTTTTAGAGACAGTTCTTACCTTGCTCACAATTTTCATAATATTAAGTTAATAATATCTAGTCTCTAAATGTATAAGAAAGAAATTATGCATAATGTCCACATCTTTTTACTTTAAACTGGACCAGGGAAATTTTTCCATTGAAGAAGTAATTAAACCAAATCAAAGACTACCTGTAATGGTTGGAAAATTTAAGCAGGCATAAAATTAGTTTCACAAATTTATGGAATTTACCTGACCTTTTATGTCATAGGTCATTTATTCAGTAACACACTTACAGTGGAGGCAGGGAACACTTGCTGTGCTTTTAATGAAAAATAAGTGATGTTTTAAAAAATGAGACTTCAATTCATAGTGCATATTAGGATGTATATGTATATGTGTATTTCTATATGTATGTATGTATATGTATATGGTATCTACCAGAATAAAACTATCTCCAAATCTAATTCATGATACCAGAAAGAGTATAAAAATTAATTTGCAGGAATTATTTAATCCAATAGGGACACTGTCTTATAGACAAAAATAAGACAGAGTAATAAGTCATAGTTAACAATGCTTTATAGAATTTATGCTGTCTCAGCTGGAAGCCAATCATTTATTGCCTATGACTTGGAAGCTGGCATTTCTATGGATCTACCATTTATTTATCTGCAAATGTAGTATCAAGTATTATATTCTCTAGCTTCCAAGGGTTATGTAGATATCAGGAAAGAGCATTCATTTAAAAACGGCGAAATCATTTGAAATGTAAATAAAAATATATCGAATAAAAAAAATAAAAATATATCGAATAAAAAAAAGAATTTATGCTGTCTCAGCTGGAAGCCAATCATTTATTGCATATGACTTGGAAGCTGGCATTCTATGGATCTCCCATTTATTTATCTGCAAATGTAGTATCAAGTAGCTTCCAAGGGTTATGTAGATATCAGGAAAGAGCATTCATTTAAACCTCTCACCATAGTTCCCTTCCAAAATAAACCTTCCAAAAATTCAAGTTATTCTTATTATTGTAATGTCATCATTCTTATGAAAACCCATTGGCTTGTGAAGCTCAATTTTACTTTAATTTCTGTATAAAATTCACACAGATATATCAGGCCTTTATATTCTAAAGAATCAGACACAACCACGGATATATCTGGTGAGCAGCAATTATATTAAACCAGAAGAAACAATTTTAGAAGACAAAATGATATAATTAAAATTGCAGCATATTTAATGAATGATGAGTATTTAATTCAATTGTTCCTATACAATAATTATATTTTATTATAAATTATTTTTTCAAATGGTAAAGATAAGTGATTCTATCTTCAAATTTCATTTTAACTGAGCTTAATTTTGTTTATCCAAACCTATTACTTTTTACAGACTCATTTAAGGTAAGCAATCTAGAACACTATGATTGGAAAATATGTTTTCAACAGTTGGGCATTGACTTTGCCAGGAGAATTATACACATATAAACTCTAAGATTGACTTTAATTGCCATCTTAACTTTGAATTTTCTGATATTTCAATTTCTGCTAAAAAAAATTCTATTTTTCATCCTATCTCCCTAATATAGTATAAATTATACTCTTAAATTGGAAGGGGTGTTGTTTATCTTCCTATTTCACATAAGTCCATGTACGTTGTACATTTTTCTCTACTTGCTATCTGCTTCCTCATTCTTCCCCATTTCCATTAGTTCCTCTATTAATCTTGAAAATTTTCCAATTGCCTTCATGCCATAGACACATACCAAATCTTATGTGTCTACAGAAAGTCAAGGGAGTATAAATGGGAGTAAATATCCGATATCTGTTTTTGTGAGACAAGATTAATTTTAATGTGATTATACCCATTTTTGTTTATTTTTAAACAAACAATACAATTGCATGTTTCTTTACAGTTTGAAAATATCTTTTTATTGCATACTTACTTCCCGGAACCTAGATACTAATGAAGTTTTAAGACTCTATATTTTCAGCATTTAATTTTTCATAAATAATGTAAGAAATTGTGTGTCTCTGTTTCTTTCCATCCCTCTTTGACCTATATCTCTATCTCTCTGCTTCTCTTTCTGCCTGTCTCTGTGTATTGTTGTTGTTGTTGTTATCAACAACATGATATGTTCCATAAAGTATTCATATCCTCAGAAACCCCCTTAACTGATGAGTGAGTGAAACTGCCTATCTAATTATTTGTCTTGCAAATAATTGCAAGGTGGAGACAAGTTATCACCAGAGACAGAATATAAACATATAATAAATTAGAGCACATTTTATCGTTTTTTTATTCAATGCATAGGAAATTAAATAAAATATCTCTCTGTATATGAAAATAATTTCTGTGCAAACAAATATTTTCAAAGAAAGTCATTTGTAAATATCCCTGCCCCTTCGGAATAAACATTGAAGTATGGACCATTCAGTGAACTCAGAGAGGAAGATGGATGGGCATTGTGTGCTGTCATAGTTACTTGGGAAGCTGATGCAAGAGGCCTCTTGAGTCCAGATATTCTGAGCTGCACTGTACATACTGAGCATCCAGTGTATGTTATACAGTTTTTCATCTTTATTAAAACCTCTCATGAGAAGGAGACCACAAATCACATAAAAAGAGACAAACTGACCAGGATCAAAGATCAGAAACTCTGAGAGCATGAGAAGTTTTGGAGGTCAGTGTAAAGAGTATAAGTGATATTGTACTGACACTGTCTGTGATCCTTAGAGACTGTTAGCTTATTTGACATGATTCTATACAACAAGCATGCCCATATAGCGAGAGAGGAGTCACTGACCTACTCAGCCCACCATACCTAAAGAGGGGACCAGTGAGGAAACTAAGAAGAAAAGATGTGGTCTTCTCAAGAAAATGTGTAGCCGTGAGCATCTTCCAGAGATACCTGGAGATATGTGTCGAATAATTTTAATCCAGCAACATGGCAATTCTGACAAGGGATCACATCAAAAGATCTAGGTCTGTATGATCAGGATGAAATGACACTAATTTCATCCCTCCAGCTGGAATGCAGATATGACATTAGTACAGATCTTAATGATATCCCAAACAATGTAGGTAAGTTTAGTTTGTGAAAGGAAACAGCCATGCTTGAAAACAAAGTCCAGTTGAGGGACAGAATCATGAATCAGAGAAAGATCTGACAGAACGAGTCAGAGATAGAATGCGCCTGACTCTCATGAGAATAGGACTGGAAAGGGAGGCTACTTAAGAGCAATCCTGGAAGAGGAAGGGGCTCAGTCAGTTCAGAGCCAGTGCAGTGAGTGTAGTGCAGTGAAACTGAGTTCATCCGTGAGTTCATTCAGTTCAGTGCAGGTGAGCAGAGGAAGTCGAAGCCAGTGAATAAGGAGGAGCCAAAAGGTTAGAACAAATTGACAGAGGTAGGTGAATAAAGGTTACTTTTACAAGTGTCAGCTTCAGCATCTGTGAAACAAGGAAGAAAAATCCTACCCATGTCACATTTACTTTGTTTCAGTAGTAAATAATGGTTACTGTCCTTTCTTTGTCTTTAGGTTCCTTTGAGATATTAATTACCAATTAATATTATTTATAAATCATACAAATCTAAATACTTATCTTGTAGTAATAGATAGCTTTTAAATTAATAGATGATGAGAAATTAATATCAATAGATTGGGTTGTCAAAATAGTTAAGCATTTCAAGTATGTCATGCATGTGTGTGGAACAGAGTTCAGATCCTAGAAATGCATACAGATAGCATTTATGTAACTATGGCTTCTCAGGTATAAGTACAATCTTGAAACACAGAGACAGGCAACCAGCTAAGATTAGACTCATAGTCAATTATGGGTTTTAGTGAGAGATCCCGCCTCAATTAATAAGTTATAAAAATTAACATAGATGACTCCTAACATAAACCTTGGGTCTTCATGTGCACGTGTTCATGCATGCTCCTATATACATCCCAATTCATGCAAACCTGTGCATACAGACACATGCATATAATACACAAAAACTGGTTGTGGGGGAGATACAAAGTTGTTAAAGCAATTATGGTAAGTCAACTTACGTCATTTCAAAACATAACTTGAAGTCCTTAGAAATGTATACATCTTGATACTTTTGAAGAATATTCTGATATCACATTATACAACACTATAAGCTAGGCTGGTTACTGCTATTATTGAGTTTATTCATATAATATACCATGAGTCTAAATGGTTGCAAATGTGCTATTGGACTGTGGATCCAGATGTTGCTATTTTCATGACAGATAAATATACTCCTGCCACTTGGGAAAGCAATAGCACAAGAATAATAAATATATAAATCAGGATTTTCAGAGATAAATTTTTCTCGCAAGCAGTTCCAGCAGGCATGCAAATAAAGTTTTAACAGTGCTTAGTGTAAAGTTAAAATTGATGCAGAGTGCCTGCTCTTACTACTAATATAAGCCATGAAATCGGAACCATATGTCAAGCCATTGGTAGTTTCTGAATTTGCCTACCTTCAGCTTCAATAAAAAGGAATAGGAAACATATGCATGTGTCGGTCTCTTCACCCCTTGAGATAATAAGATAATTAATTTTGGTTGGGTTATGAGTCTAGTGGCCTAGGAGGAAAGGGGATAGAACTGAGGTTCTAAAGTTTTAAAGATCCCAAAGCAGTACTAATGTACAAAAAAAAAAAAAAAAAAAAAAAAAAAAAAAAAAAAAAAAAAAGAAAAAGAAAAAAAAAGAAAGAAAGAAAGAAAGAAAAAAAGAAAGTTAGTGAGATGCTGCCATAGCAATTGCTTTTGTTTTAAAACATCCAAATTCACATGCAGCAAGAATGGTTTTCCAGTCATTAGTGAGGCTGCTAATTCTATAAAGAAACAAGAGCAAACTTCTATTGCTTTCTGTAAACAGAATTACCACCATGGCTGCCCTAGGAAGCTTTACAGTAAGGTTAATGATGCATAAAATTCTTCATTTAAAAGCTTCTTAAAGGGGAACTTGATATTTACTGAGATATTTTATTTAATACTGTGCATAACTTAAATCATCAGTGAGTTTCAAAGAAAGGATGTTTGTTACAAACTCTATCATTATTTGTTATTCTATCTGGTTCTTTGAAAATGGAAATCCATCATATAAGGAACACTCCTGAGAGAAACAAAATTTATAAATTGCATTTATTCCTTTACTTGCTTCTTTGGGTTTAATTTTATCATATTTTCCAGTTTGCATCAATGGCATACAATGAATTGCAATGGGGAGAGCTAAAAATCCATTTGCTTTCTGATGGTTTTTGGAAATTGATTTACAATTTGCCACAGGAATAACGAATTATCTAAGGTAAATATCTAGAAGTGAGCAGAAATTATATCCATAAAAATACTAAGCAGGATACAAAATGAAGTAGAAATTAAAAAAAATGAAAACATTTAAAATTCTATTGCATTCAAATTTGGGAATATTAGAGATGCTTAGGACTATCATTCTAATAGCCCTTATTTAAGGATGTGGAACAGACTGTGTTCAAGTATCTGGTAGAATTTTTATGATCTGTTAATAATTCTGACATTCTGGATCATAAATTACACATTACTCACTGATAAATCATTTACATTTGCCTCATGTTCATTTTAAAACTAGGAGAATCGAGGAGAAGGGGATTTAACTAAATTTACTAATACTTGAAATCTGTTTGTGGCTTAAGTTAATTTCCAAAAGGCATTTCCATTGTTTCCAGTCTATCTGTCTTTCTGATAAAGAGTAGCTAAATATATTATTCCAGAGAGTTAAAGTCAAATTTGAATAGTTTTTCTTCTGTACAATAGCAATTTCTGCTATCACTGGTGAAATTCTGTGTGCTGAGTTTCCCATTAATCTGATGTGCTGAAATGGTATTTTCCTTTCAGGTTTTGTTCAACCTGAAAGCTATGTCAAGGGAAACGAAATTCTCCAACCTTCCCTTCCAGTAACCCTGGATATTCTCAAGTGCATATATGTGCTGACCAATCCAAAACCAAGGAAGGTGGAAATGTAGGATACAAGTCCAGTTTCTGTGTGCCTTAGTTGTTTCACATTTTGGGGTGGTGCATCTGTTAAGGCATGACTTGGAGGAATCAGTTCTCTCTCTCTCTCTCTCTCTCTCTCTCTCTCTCTCTCTCTCTCTCTCTCTCTCTCTCTCTCTCTCTCTTCCCTCCCTCCCTCCCTCTCTCTTGCTCTCTCCCTTTTCATGCCCCTCCCCTTCCTTCCCCTCCCCTCCCTTCTCCCCTCCTCATCTTTCCTTCTGCTCTCTGGGCACTTTCTCACACTATATGTCCCACAAGTATGGAGGTTCCCATGAAGATCAGAAGAGAGACCTTAAGATACCCTGGAACTAGAGTTAATGGCAGCTCTCTCTCCTGTTTTATGATAAAATAATTCTCTTGGTACTGTTTACTACAAATATATTCTAAGATCTTTCTCAGCAAATATGCACAGTTGAGATATTGGTACTCTTCATTATTAGTGTATGTGAAGTACATTAACTCTGAAAGCATGTGTATTTACTTTAAAATAATTCCAGGAGGACAGTGAAATATCAGGTACAAATAATATAAAATGCAGCTTCGTTTACTGTCTTATTCCAAAATACATGGTCCAGAATAGACAGGTCCATTTTATTCTGAAATTCATGCCTCAGTAATCCCTGATTTCATCAACAACACAGGCTTTACTATGTTGCAGAATTGATTTTATTATATTGTTATTTTAATTTTTAATACATTAAATAATGATTACTAGGAAGTGGTGGACATTTGTGAAATCAATAATATTGGATATACTATGAAGAACAATAATTTCCAGATTAGCCATTAGCAGAATTAAGAATCTAGCCATCTGAGGGACACGTGTGTAAAGTTCTATAGGAGTGATTCCAAGCAAAATAGAGCCTGTATATATCCAGATTAAGTATTATCACATTTGATATAAGTAACAGTCCAAGAAAACCTGTCCCCTACCCAGGCTGGCTTTGCAAGTTCATAAGGATTTTAAGACTAATAAATTATAAGAAAATTTACATGGAAAAATCTAATCATAGTTTATTAAGTTTATCATCTATCTATCTTTGTATTAGAGTTTGGAATAAACAAAAAAAAACAAAAACAAAAACAAAAACAACAACCAACAACCTCAAAATGCAGTGTGTTTCTATAATACCAAAATACATTAGGACAGATCATAATGGCCAATGGAAAACAGAGCCACAAGGATTGTGAGAAATGTACCCTTAAAACCTAATGAGAAAAATACTAACTAGGAGTTGCTTAATGAAAAATATCAGAAATTTCCACAGGAGACAAAGAGAAATGAGGGGAAGTATAATTAATCTTCCCAAATGGAAGAAAGAGTATGGATTATTCATTCATTAATTTGTGGCTGGAACTAAGCTATTAGAGAACAGCTATAATCAAAATACAGAACTGTGCAGCAAATCTCTAAAGACAGTTTATAGTGAAGTATTTTACATTATAAAATAATAATAACAAAAAAATTCAGATTTTATAAATTGATATAATATATCTTACAGAATAATGTATAGTCAGATATATCTGTTGTATCATTTTGGGTTTGTCCTCTTCATTCTATCTCACTGTAATACATTGATTTTAAGTTAATTGACTTCTTGTCACCATAACAATAATTCTTCATAGCTTGAAAACCATAGAAACAATGGGTAAAGTGAGCTGATAAATGATTTCAAGGAATGTTCTGCAATGACATTAAAGATCATTCTTTTGCTGAAACAGAGAAAAATTAGAGACATGGTAAAGGACAAATAAGTTAGAGATCCGTTTAGACAAGTGTGTTATGGATTAGGGCCAGGGACACTGTAAAGAATAAGTAGTTTTGTCTATGTTTCAATGCTATCTTCAAAACTTTCATACCTTTTTTTCACTCATGACTTGACCTCACATTTCCAAAGCTATCTGATAAGTTCAGCTTTTTTTTTTGATAGATTCTGAATAGTCTAATTATTTTTACCTTCTTTCTTCTCCTTTAAAATGGATAAACTAATTTATAACATGTGTGATTTGAATAATATAAGTAAAATTATGAAGTAAATATTGAGCAACAAATATTTGCATAATAATATACTACATAAATTAGAAATTTAAATATTAATATGAGTGAAAAATAAGTAAATAAAGTTCATACAAGTAAACAGTGTTTTGTTCATCCTATGATTATATAACTATAAAATAGTTATATATAATAGTTAAGTGTGAATGGACTGAAATTATATTTTTCTAATTAAATATATTTTTACCTTTTATTTATTTTTATTTTCTTTTATTTATTTATTTATTTATTTTTTATTCGATATAATTTATTTACATTTCAAATGATTTCCCCTTTTCTAGCCCCCCCCACTCCCCGAAAGTCCCGTAAGCCCCCTTCTCTTCCCCTGTCCTCCCTCCCACCCCTTCCAAGTTCCCCCTTCTGGTTTTGCTGAATACTGTTTCACTGAGTCTTTCCAGAACCAGGGGCCACTCCTCCTTTCTTCTTGTATCTCATTTGATGTGTGGATTATGTTTTGGGTATTCCAGTTTTCTAGGTTAATAACCACTTATTAGTGAGTGCATACCATGATTCACCTTTTGAGTCTGGGTTACCTCACTTAGTATGATGTTCTCTAGCTCCATCCATTTGCCTAAGAATTTCATGAATTCATTGTTTCTAATGGCTGAATAGTACTCCATTGTGTAGATATACCAGATTTTTTTGCATCCACTCTTCTGTTGAGGGATACCTGGGTTCTTTCCAGCATCTGGCAATTATAAATAGGGCTGCTATGAACATAGTAGAGCATGTATCCTTATTACATGGTGGGGAATCCTCTGGATATATGCCCAGGAGTGGTATAGCAGGATCTTTTGGAAGTGAGGTGCCCAGTTTTCGGAGGAACCGCCAGACTGATTTCCAGAGTGGTTGTACCAATTTGCAACCCCACCAGCAGTGGAGGAGTGTTCCTCTTTCTCCGCACCCTCTCCAACACCTGCTGTCTCCTGAATTTTTAATCTTAGCCATTCTGACTGGTGTAAGATGAAATCTTAGGGTTGTTTTGATTTGCATTTCCCTAATGACTAATGAAGTTGAGCATTTTTTAAGATGCTTTTCTGCCATCCGAAGTTACATTGTAGCTGTTGTACTTCCTCAGACCCCCACCCACAGTTCTTCATCTCATTCCTCCTCCCCCTTGACTCTGAGAGGATGCTTTCCCCATCAATTCTCTCCCTTCACTGGAGCCTCAAGGATTAAGCTTATCCTCTCCCACTGAGGCCAGACCAGGAAATCCTCTGCTACATGTGCATAAGCAAGGGACAAGCTTAAGGACATTCTATGGGGTTACGCTACCTTTCAGCTTCTCCAATCCTTCCCCTACTTTAGCCATAGGGCTGGCTCTTCAACTTCAGTCAAGTCTTAGTGTACTTCCGTTGGACTGTACGTGTCTGCTTCTGTCTCAGAGAGCTGTTAGTAGGGCCTCTTAGAGGACAGCCATGCCAGGCTCATATCTTTAAGCATATCATAGCATCAGTAACAGTGTTGGACCTTGGTGTCCCCCCCATAAGATAGATCCCAAGTTGAGCTACTCATTGGACCTCCTTTCTGATTGCCTCTTCTCCATTTTAGTTCCTGAAGTTCTTTTAGACAGCAACAATTGTGGGTCAGAAATTTTGATGATGGGTTAGTAACTCTGTCTTTCCACTTGAGGCCCTGTGTGTACTTCCAGTGGGTTCACTTTAAAAGTCTTATTGCACTGTCTCACTGTGATCTTCCTTCCTATACTTATCCCAAGTTGGCTTCCACATTTTTGATAGTTCTTGCTAACTTTTGGTTCATCTAGGACCACTGTTTGTTTCTTACTCTCTAAAGTTACTATATTTCAGTGATCAACCTAAATATTCTTTTGAAAACAATATTTTGAGTGGCTATTTTACCCATATTTTGCTATTTTTAAAAGTACATTTCTATTTTGACTTTCTTAGTTTAGAAAACAAAATAATCTGTAGCTCTGCTAAAATGCATATAAAGTGACATTGCTAATTCACAAGGAAAGTGAACAGAGTTAAATGTTTTTCTCTGTAAACAAATGATAGCTATCTTATAATATAGAAACATTTAACTTGATTTGAACATTACACAGAATATATATATATGTATAGCCATATTACATGGTAATACATTAACATGCATTATTATTACAATTTTATGCATCAGTAAAGAAGAAATAAAATATCAAGGAGAAGTTGTACTAAACCTTATGTATGTTACTATGCTGAATATTTGAGGGTGTGTCACAAAGGAAGCAGACAGGAAGACAGACAGACATAGAGACATAGACTGATATTTCATTCAATTTTTAATTTATACTTATTAAAGAAATAAAAAAGCCAATAAATTAGAATAAGGATCTATGTTGTGAATACTTCAGTAATGACAGTATAGTGTTCATAATAGTAAATAGTGACTAATCTAATGTAAAAAGACAAACCAAGCACTGTCCTTTTTTTTTTTTTTTGATCTTAGATCATAAGTCATTGGTGTTTTGTTAAAGAAATTTACCCCCGTACCCACATGTTTGAGGCTCTTCCCCACTTTCTCCACTATTAGTTTCAGTGTATCTGGTCTTATGTGGAAGACCTTGATTGATCCACTTGGACTTGTACCAGGAGATAAGAATGGATTAATTTGCATTCTTCTACATGCTGTCCTCCAATTGAACCAGTACCATTTCTTTTTTTTTTTTTTTTTTTTTTTGGATTTTTTTGTTTTTTGTTTTTTGTTTTTCGAGGCAGGTTTTCTCTGTATAGCCCTGGCTGTCCTGGAACTCACTCTGTAGAACAGGCTGGCCACGAACTCAGAAATCCATGCCTCTGCCTCCCAGAGTGGGATTACAGGCATGCGCCACCACCACCCAGCTAAGCACTGTCTTATCTATGTAAATTATGGGAAATAAGGGAAAGGAAGGGAAGAATGAAATATAGAAGTTAAGTGGACATTGTGTAATTTTGCTCTCTTAGTTTAAGAAAGTGATTCCAGCTAGACATTTAATACAATACTGCTCAATACAGGGAATCTTGTTCAAACACTCCACCATTATTTCTGTCCCAATAGGTTTAACCTTAGGCAAAATAATATTTCAAGAGGAATATCAAAATTCAAAAGGGACAGTGGAAACAGCTGAATTTATTTCTTTTACCTATTAACATATAAATGCTTTGTTAAATACTATTCAGCCATTAGAAACAATGAATTCATGAAATTCTTAGGCAAATGGATGGAGCTAGAGAACATCATACTAAGTGAGGTAACCCAGACTCAAAAGGTGAATCATGGTATGCACTCACTAATAAGTGGTTATTAACCTAGAAAACTGGAATACCCAAAACATAATCCACACATCAAATGAGATACAAGAAGAAAGCAGGAGTGGTCCCTGGTTCTGGAAAGACTCAGTGAAACAGTATTTGGCAAAACCAGAACGGGGAACTGGGAAGGGGTGGACGGGAGGACAGGGGAAGAGAAGGGGGCTTACGGGACTTTCGGGGAGGGGGGGCTAGAAAAGGGGAAATCATTTGAAATGTAAATAAATTATATAGAATAAAAAAAAAGAATGAAAAAAAATCTTATTTTGTAATCCTGCATCTTGATTTTTTTAAATTTTTTTATTTGATATAATTTATTTACATTTCAAATGATTTCCCCTTTTCTAGCCCCCCACTCCCCTCCCCGAGAGTCCCGTAAGCCCCCTTCTCTTCCCCTGTCCTCCCACCCACCCCTTCCCACTTCCCCGTTCTGGTTTTGCCAAATACTGCTTCACTGAGTCTTTTCAGAACCAGGGGCCACTCCTCCTTTCTTCTTGTACCTCATTTGATGTGTGGATTATGTTTTGGGTATTCCAGTTTTCTAGGTTAATAACCACTTATTAGTGAGTGCATACCATGATTCACCTTTTGAGACTAGGTTACCTCACTTAATATGATGTTCTCTAGCTCCATCCATTTGCCTAAGAATTTCATGAATTCATTGTTTCTAATGACTGAATAGTACTCCATTGTGTAGATATACTACATTTTTTGCATCCACTCTTCTGTTGAGGGATACCTGGGTTCTTTCCAGCATCTGGCAATTATAAATAGGGCTGCTATGAACATAGTAGAGCATGTATCCTGAATACATGGTGGAAAATCCTCTGGGTATATGCCCAGGAGTGGTATAGCAGGAACTTCTGGAAGTGAGGTGCCCAGTTTTCGGAGGAACCGCCAGACTGATTTCCAGAGTGGTTGTACTAATTTGCAACCCCACCAGCAGTGGAGGAGTGTTCCTCTTTCTCCACACCCTCTCCAACACCTGCTGTCTCCTGAATTTTTAATCTTAGCCATTCTGACTGGTGTAAGATGAAATCTCAGGGTTGTTTTGATTTGCATTTCCCTAATGACTAATGAAGTTGAGCATTTTTTAAGATGCTTCTCCGCCATCCAAAGTTCTTCAGGTGAAAATTCTTTGTTTAACTCTGTACCCCATTTTTTAATAGGGTTGTTCGGTTTTCTGGAGTCTAACTTCTTGAGTTATTTATATATATTGGATTTGTAATTTTATGAGGTCCCATTTGTCAATTCTTGCTCTTAGAGCATACGCTATTAGTGTTCTGTTCAGAAACTTTCTCCCTGTACCGATGTCCTCAAGGGTCTTCCCCAGTTTCTTTTCTATTAGCTTCAGAGTGTCTGGCATTATGTGGAGGTCCTGAACATCTATGCTCCAATGTAAGGGCACCCTCTTTCGTAAAAGAAACTTTATTAAAACTCAAAGCACACATTGCACCTAACACAATAATTGTGGGTGCCTTCAACACTGCACTTTCCTCAATGGACCGATCAGGAAAACAGAAACTAAACAGGGACACAATGAAACTAATTGAAGCTTTGGACCAATTAGATTTAACAGATATATATAGAACATTCTATCCTAAAACAAAAGAATATACCTTTTTCGCAGCACCTCATGGCACCTTCTCCAAAATCGACCATATAATTGGTCACAAGACAGACCTCAACAAATATAAGAAGATCGAACTAATCCCATGCCTCCTATCAGATCACTATGGAGTAAAAGTGGTGTTCAATAGCAACAAAAACAACAGAAAACCCACATACACGTGGAAACTGAACAATATTCTACTCAATGATACCTTGGTCAAAGAAGAAATAAAGAAAAAAATTAAAGACTTTTTAGAACACAATGAAAATGAAAACACAACATACCCAAATCTATGGGACACAATGAAAGCAGTGCTAAGAGGAAAACTCATAGCCCTGAGTGCCTCCAAAAAGAAAATGGAGAGAGCATACATTACCAGCTTAATGACATACCTGAAAGCCCTGGAACAAAAAGAAGCTATTTCACCCAGGAGGAGTAGAAGGCAGGAAATCATCAAACTCAGGGCCGAAATCAATCAAGTAGAAACAAAGAGAACCATACAAAAAATCAACAAAACCAGGAGCTGGTTCTTTGAGAAAAATCAACAAGATAGATAAACCCTTAGCCAGAATGACCAAAGGGCACAGAGAAAGTATCCAAATTAACAAACTTAGAAATGAAAAGGGAGATATAACAACGGAAACTGAGGAAATCCAAAAAATCATCAGATCCTACTACAATAGACTGTACTCAACACAACTGGAGAATCTGGAGGAAATGGACAATTTCCTTGATAGATACCAAATACCAAAATTAAATCAGGACCAACTAGACCATCTAAACAGTCCCATAATGCCTAAAGAAATAGAAGGAGTCATAGAAAGTCTTCCAACCAAAAAAAGCACAGGACCAGATGGTTTCAGTGCAGAATTCTATCAGACCTTCAAAGAAGAGTTAACACCAATACTCTTCAAATTATTCCACAAAATAGAAACAGAAGCAACACTACCCAATTCCTTCTACGAAGCCACAATTACGCTGATACCAAAGCCACACAAAGATCCAACAAAGAAAGAGAACTTCAGACCAATTTCCCTTATGAACATCGATGCAAAAATACTCAATAAAATTCTTGCCAACCGAATCCAAGAACACATCAAAACGATCATCCACCATGATCAAGTAGGCTTTATCCCGGGAATGCAGGGTTGGTTCAATATACGGAAATCCATCAATGCAATCCACTACATAAACAAACTCAAAGAACAAAACCACATGGTCATTTCATTGGATGCTGAAAAAGCATTTGACAAAATTCAGCATCCTTTCATGCTTAAAGTCTTGGAGAGAACAGGAATTCAAGGCCCATACCTAAACACAGTAAAAGCAATATACAGCAAACCGGTAGCCAGCATCAAACTAAATGGAGAGAAACTTGAAGCAATCCCACTGAAATCAGGGACCAGACAAGGCTGCCCCCTTTCTCATTATCTTTTCAATATTGTACTTGAGGTACTAGCTCGGGCAATTCGACAACATAAGGAGATCAAAGGGATACAAATTGGAAAGGAAGAAGTCAAACTATCATTATTTGCAGATGACATGATAGTCTACCTAAGTGACCCAAAAAACTCCACTAGAGAACTCCTACAACTGATAAACAACTTCAGCAAAGTGGCAGGTTATAAAATCAACTCAAGCAAATCAGTGGCCTTCCTATACTCAAAGGATAAGCAGGCTGAGAAAGAAATTAGGGAAATGACCCCCTTCACAATAGCCACAAACAGTATAAAGTATCTTGGGGTGACTCTTACCAAACATGTGAAAGATCTGTATGACAAGAACTTCAAGACTCTGAAGAAGGAAATGGAAGAAGACCTCAAAAAATGGGAAAACCTCCCATGCTCATGGATCGGTAGAATCAATATAGTTAAAATGGCCATTTTGCCAAAAGCAATATACAGATTCAATGCAATACCCATCAAAATCCCAACTCAATTCTTCACAGAGTTAGAAAGAGCAATTATCAAATTCATCTGGAACAACAAAAATCCCAGGATAGCTAAAACTATTCTCAGCAACAAAAGAAAATCTGGGGGAATCAGTATCCCTGACCTCAAGCAATACTATACAGAGCAATAGTGTTAAAAACTGCATGGTATTGGTACAGTGACAGGCAGGAGGATCAATGGAACAGGATTGAAGATCCAGAAATGAACCCACACACCTATGGCCACTTGATCCTCGACAAAGAGGCTGAAAACATCCAATGGAAAAAAGATAGCCTTTTCAACAAATGGTGCTGGTTCAACTGGAGGTCAGCATGCAGAAGAATGCGAATTGATCCATCCTTGTCTCCTTGTACTAAGCATCTTGATATTTTAAAAAGAGGGCATCTTTATTTGAATGTATTGGGAAATGCAAAGTATTTGAAAAACATATTATTTGAACTCTAGCTCAGACATTTATGATTGATTTGATTTAAATTTGAGGAGTTTTGTAAAAATACAATAGTAGTTTTGATAGAACTATTATTGGATTCATGAGAAATTCATTTAAAAAAAACAAAAATAGTCAACATTAAGCACTCAATAAGTGCCAAAAAGTTATCTTTTTTTTTTCATGAAAAACTTTTAAAAAATTATGTTTGGTTGATACTTTAAATGTGAAGCAAATTCAAATTTTATTTTCATTTTTAAAAAGGATCCAACAATTTTGGGATCATTTGTGTTTCCTTCAGGAATATGGCTGAAGGGACATGTGTATGCATCTAGGAAACTTTTTCTACCAGATTAATTCTTATACTTGCTTATATGTCATTTTTTCTTTAATGGTATTGTTAGAACTTCAGCTCCCAATACTCAAAATTTCACAAAATTCCAAATTCCAATAAAATTAATGTTATTGACTATAAAGATATTTAGAAATATTCCATAGATAAGATCAATTACAAAAAAGAGTAGCATAATTAATTCCATATGCTTTCATCTAGGATAAACCATCAATAACAAGTTTCTTAAAAAACTATATTTCTTCTAGTCTGTTCCAACAATCCTGAAATACTTCACAGATATTTTCTAATAACAAACCTAAACAATATAATTTTCATACACAAAAATGCAATAATAGTGGAGGGGTTTTTGGGTTGGTCGGTTTTCTTCAAGGTAGAAGGTTTTATTTGGGTTCTAATTTTGACAGGAGATAGTCTTTCCATGTTAGAAAGCCTGGGATCTGGAGCAAGAACATAATCAAGGTAGTTTCATTGCATCTGCATCCAAGAAGCAGAGAATGGACAGGAAGAATAGCTAGGCTATACAATATAAGGCTTGTACCCAGTGCCCTACCTCTTCCAATTAGGCTTTACCCTCTAAAGGTTCCAGACCCTTTGGAAAACGTACTGTCAACTGGAGAACACGTATTTCAACCCACAAGCCTATTCGGATAATTCACCTAAAGTCCAGCGCTGGATACCTGCATGACAGAGGGAATTTTAGTGTTGGAGATGAAACTCAGTTTCTTAGCAAGTTATGCAAATGAATTTTAATTGTGCTAGATCCTTTCTGTATTATATTTCTGTCGTTCCAATAGTCTCCATAAGATTCATTGGAATTTGATTGAAAAATTCTGAATCCAATTGAGTACAGTGCCAGGGAAGCAAAAATAAGCACTGTCTGGTTCGTCTGCTTCGTTTAGTCTGGGGCATTTACACTCCAAAAAACAAGCTGGACAGCTCTGGAGAAACAGTACTTGAGGTCTCACTATTGCCTCCAAAATATCAACATGTAAATGTAACTTCATATAGATATAGATATATATACATACATCCCTAAATACACAATTATACATACATACACACACATACACACATACAAACACACACATACAAACATACATACACACAAACTACACAAACTCACAATCCTGTACTATTTTTAGATCTGATGTCTTATTTTAATCACTTGGTGGCATTTTGTCTTTATTCATCCCATTAATTTTTTTAAAGAATATTTTTCAATTGTTTTTAAAATGAGTTGCAAATTAGATATTTAATTGCGTCTTTTGTTTTGATAGACGATAGGAAGAAATGCTATATGATATCATCTATATTTTAGTGATATTAAGATTAATTGCATAAAGTACAAGTCACCTCATTTCTCTTAAAATATCACCTTTCCCTTAGAGGAGAATGACTCATCTTCAACATTCTGCTCCCCAAAGACAGCTTAGCCCATTGCCTTAGTCTTTCTGTTGCTGCAGGAAACACTGTGACCCACGAACAATGTGGGAAGGAAAGGAATTCTTTGCCTTTCACTTCCATAGCACTATTCATCATCAAAGGGAGAATTCAGGACAAGAACTCACATGGGACAGGAATTTGGAAGGAGGAGTTGATGCAAAGGCCATAGAGTGATGCTGTTTGCTGCCCTGCTCTTTCCATGGCTTACTCGGCCTTCTTTCTTTCTTATCAAAGGCAGGATCAGCAACCCAGGGATCATAGCACCTAAAGGAGACTGAGCACTCCCATGTCAATCACAAATTAAGAAAATGCTGTACAGTCCTGCTTACAATTCAATTTTACGGAGGAATTTCCTCAATTGCAGTTCCCTCCTCTCAAACGTGGCAAGTTGACCTAAAACTACCCAATGCACATACGACCACAAAATCCATCTCAGTTCAATCTTTCTCATTTATTCTTCTATCTGTCTTCCTCATTCCATAGTGTATAATTTTGCCCCAGGGGTCATTTATTTAAACAAATCATCCATATAAATCAACATGATCCCTTTGATTTCTCATGTTATAATCTGTGGTCATAGGAACTCGTTTCCTTTTAATTTGTTTTATTTTTCTTTCTTGCATCACATCCCGACTGCCCCTTCTCCTCCTTCCACTATTCCCAGACCCTCTTCACTTCCCCTTTACCCCATATGGACTCATCCATATCTACCCCTAGAGTCATATGCTAAAGAAGGCACAATAAGATATAATGAGACCAGGCACAAGCCTTCACACCAAGGCTGAATAAGGCAAACCCATAGGAGGAAAAGTCAGAGACACCCCTTCTCCCACTCTTAGGAGTACAGCCAAAATACCAAGCCAACAACCTTACTTAATCTATATGCAGAGGACCTTTCTCAGACCCATGCAGACTTCCTGATTGCCACTTTAGTCTCTGTAAAACCAATGAGCTCTGCTTATTTGATACCTTGGGCAAGCTTTTCTAGTGTTTGTCAAAAGAAATGGCTACACCAATCCACCAGGTAGCCATGTTACTAACTTTCTCTGTATTATTACTTTTACTCAAAAGCCATCTACTCAAAATGTTCATAATTAATTGGTCACACATACTGTCAGTATTCACACTTCTCCCATGCAGAGGATGCTACAGAATTTTAACAAACAACATAATAAAATGCTTAAAGGCCAGATACTTCCTTTTGAAGCAATAATTAAGTCTTGATTTATTAATATTTAATTCCAGAAGTCATGTAATTTTCCAATCTAAGTATTTTCATTCTTTTGTACAACCAAAGTCTCAGTGCATGAAAATGTCAGTCAGTGAAGCATTTCAAACTAGAAAGTCAGGCAATCACAGACTTTCCCCCTAAGGAATAATACTACTCTATGCACTTTTTCTATGTTATAAATTTTAGTCAAAGCATCTAAGACTTTGAAGAAGTTCTATGATTCCAGTATTTTTTAATGTATTATCAGAATGGAGAATGATTTATGGCCAGTTTTCTTTTCATTGGCGTGTTATAGTCTCTTATTCTAAATCACATTCAGAAGGTAGAAATATTTAACCCACTACCTAATATGAATGCCACTTTTACAGAAAGTGACTGTAGTAATAGTATAGATAGCCTCATCCCTCCTTCCTTCTCTGTCTGCCTATCTTTTAGAAGTATATTGTTGGCCAACATTAAGCTCTGTATACAAAAGATGAGCAAGTGTAGAAAAATGTCTTTCCTGCCTGCTTCTCCTCATTAAGTGCTGGACAAAATCATAAATGAAGATTGAAAATAGCTTATATCAAATTTAGATAGCCATTGAGAAATGTGAAAATACACATATTTAAAAGGACTAGGGTCTTTTAAATTGCAGGTAAGATTCTCAATTCTTTGAGTATTATCAACATGTCTTTATTTCTATGGTAAAATCTGACAAATAGTGAAGGAAAAGGTAGAATATCAGATTTTCAGTGCTTCTAGCCTACACTGTCTTGAAGTGTATACTCTGCACTTTGAAATATTTTCTTCCTATGAACAATCTGTTCATTCTACATGGAAAGTGAAAAGTTTACTTTAGACAAAATTAAGCTGTCTACCTTGTTTTATGAATAAAGCAATTATTCATAATTGTGTTATTAGAATACAGCAATGTCATCTTATACGATATTTGGAAGGAAAAGTGTGTTTCTATTCATGTGAACTTCCCTTCTCATGTCTCCAGCTTGAATTTGCTATTAGTAGTAGCTTCCAGTCAGATAGAAAGATTGATAAGTATAAGCTATGTAAATCAACATCTACTCCCTGGTGCTATAGGATGTTTTCCAGTCAAAGCATCCACTTCCAGGCCTCCATAGGCTTGTAACTACATCATGATGCAGAAATTTGAAACACAGTTTCAAAAGGCCTCATAGCCTATAACAACGTCAACCCTTTTTAAAAGCCCAAAGTCTCAAGCTAGTCCCGTCTTTGGTCCTTCCCTCCAATTTGGCTCCATGTTTTATCCCTGCACATCTTGTAGGCAGGATAAATTGTGGGTTAAAGGTAATGGCTGGGTTAGTGTTTCAGATCATCCATGGGAAATCTTGCCTGGTTACAGGAGGTGGCCATTTCAGGCTCCATATCCCTCATTGCTAGGAGTCTTAACTAGGGGCATCATTATAGATTCCTGGCACTTTGTATTGTCCTAGGTGTCTAGCTCACTCAGTTACCACCCTCTCACCTGCCAATCCATTTGTCTCTCTCAGTGCAGTACTCCTTCTAGCCTTCCCCCATCTCATACCTCCTGTTTCTTGCCCCTCCCTTTCCCAACCTGGCCCTCTCCCTTCATACACCCCAGATGTCTAATGTATTTCTTTTCTCAGTGAGATTTAAGGGTTCTTCATTAGGCCCTGTTTATTACTTAGCTTCTTTGGGTCTATGGTTTATAGCATGGTTAAGCTGTACTTTATGACTAATATCCATTTATATGTGAGTACATATATATGAGTACAAGATAAACATACTGTGTTTATCTTATTGAGTCTGGGTTACCTCTCTCAGGATAATATTTCTAGTTCCTTACATTTGCCTGAAAATTTAATGATGATGTTGTTTTTAATAGCTAAGTAGTCCTCCATTGTGTAAATGTACCACATTTTCTTTGTCCATTCTTCAGTTGAGGGACAGCTAGGTTGTTTCCAGGTTTTACTATTACAAATAAAGCTGCCATGAATATAGTGGAGCAAGTACCCTAGTGGTATCATGGAGTTTCCTTTGAGAATATGCCCAGGAGTGTTATAGCAATCATGAGATTGAGACCACCCCTCATACTATTAATAATGTTGTGCAATGCTTGAGACAGTTGCCTAGCATAACTGTCATCAGAGAGGTTTCATTCAGCAACTGTTAGATTCTGATGCATAGACCAAACATTAAGTGGGGCTTGGGGAATCCTATGGAAGAAGGGGAGGAAGAATTGATGGAAACAGACAGGCCAAGGACACCACAAGCAAATCAACAGAATCAACTAACTGGGATACATAAGGGCTCATAGACTGAAGTGTAAACTATAGAACTATAGAGATGTCCTTCTATACAATGTAATAGTTATACAGCTGGGTCTTCGTGTAGAACTTCTGAAATAGGAGCAAGATCTGGGACTGAGTACATTATCTGCCTTTGTTTCCCCTTCTTCTAACTAGGTTGTCTTGTCTAGCCTCAGTAGATGAAGATGCATCTAGTCCTACTGAAAAGAGCGGAAGGAGAACTCATGGTAATCTCATAACTGTAACCCCTGTAAAGTAATAATTTAAAAAGCACATCATAGACTTCCAACATACCATGGCATAGAACATACTTTACTATTTAAGGGGAAGGAAAGGGGGCATAATGGAAAATACTGGACCAAAGCAAGGGAAAGGCATCTGGACAAACTCAGCTGTGTTCCTTCGCTCATGTCTGATGTCAGATCTCAAACTCCTTTCATCTTCACTAATGAAAACATTTCTTCCTTTGGGCTGGTTGCACTCCCTGCTAGCATCTTTCCTCTGCAGAGATCTTATATAATTCTGGAATTCCCAACATTTTGGGGTTTCCAAGGCATTCTAGGCTTTACATCCATAGCTTCACACCATGACTTTACTAGACACCCTCACAGAGACACCTCTGACATGTTCCTGGTTTAGTGACCTTCATTTGTGACAGAGAGAGATTCCATAATCCTCTTCTTCTATCAGTGACTTTAAAGTCAGAACATGGCCAAAGCTGCCAAATTCTGCTGCTGTCTGGGGATGGAATATGGCCCCCTTGTTACATCTCTACCAGGTTTTTGTTCTTGATGGGCTCCTTCATTGCCTAGGTTTAGCTTTCCTGGAACTTACTCTGTAGATTAGGCTGGGCATGAAGTCAGAGATTGACCAGCCTCTGCCTTTTGAGTGCTGGAATGAAAGGTGTGCACCACAAAACCTGGACCTAACTTTTTTAAATTGCTTTGCACAAGTTGGAACCTTAGCTGGATAGAGTCTTGCTCTGAGGTTACCATTCCCCTTATTATATCTAACATCAGGTGTTTGTTTTCTTTTTCTTTGTTTAAATTAATCATTCCATTCGTTTACATCTCAAATGATATCCCACTTCCCAGTTACACCTCCATTAATCGCCCATCTCACATCCAGCCTACTCCCTTCCCTTTGCCGGTATGAAGGTGCTCAACCACCTACTGCACTGCTCTAGTACTCCCCTATGCTGGGGCATCAAACCTTCCCTGGACCAAGAGCCTCCCCCTCCCCATTGCTGGCATGCAAGGACATCTGCTACATGTGTATCTGGAGTCATGGATTCCTCCAGGTGTACGCCTGGGCTGGTATTCTAGTCTCTGGGACAACTAGGTGTTCAGACCAACCTATGTGGTTCTTCCAATGGTGTTGAAATCCTCCTCTGCTCCTCCTGTCCTTGAACCAGCTCTCCAACCAGGTTCCCTGAGCTCAGCCTGAGGGTTAAATCCAAGCATCCACCTCTGCATTGGTCAGTTGCTAACTGGCCCTCCCAAGGAACCACCACATCAGGTTCTGGTCAGCAAGTGTCTCTTGACAACAACAACGGTTATCATGTTTGGTGTTTGCAGACATGATGGATCCCAGGCAAGGCAGTCCCAGGATGGTCCTTCCTTCAGTCTATGTTCCATTTTTTGTCCCTGTTTTTCCTTTGCACAGGAACATTTCTGGGTTAAAAACTCTGAGATGGGAGGGTGGCCTCATCCCTTGACAGGGGGCCATACCTATCTACTGCAGGTGGTTTCTATAGATTCTATCTCCACGTTCACTGCACATTTCAGCTAAAGTTATCCCTGTTGGGTCCTAGGAGCCTCATGTTTCCCTGGTATTTGGGACCCTCCAGTGGCTATCCCCAGTTCCTCATCCCCCTTGTTACATATGTTGTTTAATAACCTATCCCTCTGTTTCTCTCTCATATCCCCTCCAATTCCTGATACTGCCCCCTTTATTTCCTTCCTCTTCTCTCTCCCTTCTAGGTTCCACTCTCCCTCCACCTCCCATGATCATCCTTACCAATCCCCTCCCCTCAATGCAGGACTGAAGCATCCACACCCTGGTATTCCTCCCTTCTGAGCTCCATATAGTCTGTGGGTTGTATCATGGACATTGTGAGCTTTTGGGCTAATATCCACTTATCAGTGAGTGCATACCATGTGTTTTTGTTTGTGATTGTGTTACCTCTCTCAGGATGAAATTTTCGAGTTCCATCCATTTGCCTAAGAATTTCATGAAGTCATTGATTTTAATCACTGTATAGTACTCCATTGTGTAAATGTACCACACTTCTGTATCCATTCTTCTGTTGAGGGACACCTGGGTCATTTCCAGCTTCTATTATAAATAAGGCTTCTAGGAACATAGTGTAGCATGTGTACTTGTTATAAGTTGAAGCATTTTGGGGGTATATGCTCAGTAGTGGTATAGCTGGGTCCTCAGGTAGAACTGTTCCCAATTTTTCTCAGAAACTGATAGACTGATTTCCAGAGTGGTTTTACCAGCTTGCAATCCCACCAGCAATGAAGGAGAGTTCCTCTTTCTCCACATCCTTGCCAGTATCTGCTGTCCCCTGAGTTTTTGATCTTAGCCATTCTGATTGGTGTAACACAGAATCTTAGGGTTGTTTTGATATGCATTTCCCTGCTAAGGGTATTGAACATTTCTTTAGGTGCTTCTCAGCCATTTGAGTTTCCTCAGCTGAAAATTCTCTATTTAGCTCATCATCAGACTTTTCTGATAATGTGTTTTCAGTTCCTGGTATCCCTTTTCTACTCAAACTGTACATTTGAGTATTTTCCCTTGTTTATTTTGCCCCTTTACATTATAGATCTGCATAAGAATAGCCACCAATAGCCAACCAATACAGTCATCACTAGGCTGTCTGGAAATTTCCTCTGCCAAAGCTGTTAATTCATAACTCTTCAATTTAGCCTCAGGAAGATTTTTTTTTTTTTTGAAAAAGGCAGAAAGCAGCCTTTCTGCTTTCTCCACTAAAATATCACAATAATTGTCTCAAAGTCACATATTACTATTCCTCTCCTCTGACTCCTTTTGAACTAGGCAACACAGTTAAAATCATCTTTAACACCACTGGTTTCCATGCACCTATAGTTATGACCCATTAAGCCCTGCTTAATGTGTGCAATCACTTACATAGCCCACAGTCTCAAAGTATTCCATTTTTCTTCAGGAAAAAATACAGTCATACCTAACACAGCAATATTCTAGTCACTGGCACAATCTTCTGTTGGAGAAACACCATGACTATTGTATCTTTTATAAAAGGAGAATATTTAACTTTGCTGGCTTACAATTCAGAGGTTTAGTGTATTATTATCATAGTAGCATGCATGCAGACATGGTGCTAGAGGGGTACCCAAGGACTCTATATCTGGATTGTCAGACATCAGGAAGAGAGAGTGACATTAGTTCTGGAATGAGCATTTGAAATCTCAAAGCCCACTCTAGTGACACAGTTCCTCCAACAAGTCCAAACCCAATAACAGTGCCACAGCCTTCAAAGCCTAGAGGCATAATTTCCATTCAAGCTATCACAATGCTCAATATAATTTCTACTTCTTTTTTCAAATTAAGTTGTAAAAGATTACATGATTCTTTTCCTCGGCATTGTCATGGCTTTATAATCCACCTAAAGGAAAGTAGTTAATTCTGTTCTGTTTTAATGTATTTTTTTCTGAAAATCAACTCATCTTTATTTTATAATATCATGTATAATTGGACTGAAAGCTATCTACAGCATGTTGGTCATATGTACCAATTTGTCCTATTTTTACTGTCACACACAAAGTATTACATAATCATGTGATTTTATAAATAAATAAAAAGTAAATATAGGACAGAAAAAGATTAAATGTGAAAGAAAATATAAAGAACATTTACAAGGTCATTTAGGGCTAAAAGAGTGAGTCAAAAGTATATACATTCTGGTAATTATGAGGCCAGAGTTTATCCTGAGGCCTGAAATGGAAAAAAACATTATACCAATGAGGAAATGTGGATAAGGTTGTTTCTGTACTTATAAGTTTTGGTTAGTATATTATGAAAGATATTAATATGAACAGCAGATAAATTACTTTTATAACTATGCAAATTGAAAATATTTTAATGCAGTACTCTTATAATATTTCAGTTCTACATATGGATGAGAGAAGAAAAACATTAAGAATTAATTTCATGCAATAAATGCTATAATAATGCATTCCTTACAAGAATAGAGAACCAGGGAGATATTCATTACCTACCCAAAATGTGGGAGACAGAAGTGAGGAAATGCGAGAGAAAAATTCTCATAGCATTCCATATTTTAGGACATATAGTGAACATAAAAAAAAGTCTGAGTAGACAACATATGAATTTTGGGTGATTATGTTTTACCAAATCTGCTTATTAGAAATATCATCCCCAGCACTATAGTGATGGTATATGGGGGTCTTTGAGAGGATAAGACTTGGAGGACTCCTTCCTCATGAATAAATTACTGCCACCATAGAAGAGGTTTTCTCACTTTTCTGCTATTGGAGAAGGAGTCCTTTCTCTTCTGGAGAAGGAAACTTTTAAGGCTAATCATGAAGAAAAGGAATTGGGATAACCTGCCAGTATCAATCTTGGACTCCTGAGAAATAAATTTCTCTTATGAATTACCTAGTTTTTGACATTTTTGTATAGCCACACATACGTATTCAGACATCAAGCAAACAGATGGTAGTTAAAAACACAGAAATATAAGCAAGTATGGCACATCCAGAGATGTGTAGTGGGAAGAGGTGTGGTTTGGGGAAGTGCAGCATGAAGAGATGAGGATGAAATAGTGGGTTGTAATGACAGCCATTAGGGGACTTTTGTAGATTACTAATAGTTCAGAATTTAATCTGAAGTCAGTAGTAAGGTGAGCAATGTTCTTTCATTTAGAAAAGTCATTACAAGGAAGTATTTATTGGTAAAGTTCAGAAATAAAGCAGGAAAGAAGTTTGGTCATACAACTATAGAAGCCCTTATCCAGTTTACCTATCATCAGCAGCCATCCAGTGGTCAAAAAGCACCAGGAGGGGCTGCTCTAGCAGGAGAGTTATTAGACAGTTTAACATGACACGTAAGTATCCATTCTATATGACTTCAGTGAAGAGCTTAAAGGAGAAAACCATCACAAGGTTTTCAAATGAGAGAGGAAACAGTTTTGACTCTTTAAAATGTTGAAAATCAGTAAAGACTGCAAATTATGTGAGTAGTTGGTGAGGGAAATGAACTGAGAACAAACGACTTGCATGGACAAGTGAAGGCTATATGTACATTTTATAGAAGAAATTGTTTAAGAAACTGCTGCATACAATCGTCAACCTTGTGGAGGTTCACTCAAAGATCATCTGTTAAAGAAAGATTTAATAAACTTCTCAACTAACATGGCATGATATACAGCAGTGTCTGACTTTCTCTATATGGCTTATCATCACCTACTAATATTCTTATTATCCACAATTTTTATTCTTTTTTTCTTCCCTCAGTATGGAGGTGTGTGTAATTTGAATGTCATAGATATGATATATACCAGTGGCTGAAAAATGAACTTTAAAGCCTTAATTATCTTGTAAAAGCAGAAGAGGTAGTTCTTTCTGAAGGAAAGAATATGATAAACGTGTGAGAACTGGAACATGGTCCAAGCAGGAGAGGTGAGATGCTAATTAGACATTCAGATAGATTGCAGACAGCATTTAATGGCTCATTTACTCGTTCATTCAGCTACATTGACTATGCTCGTACGGGGTGGATATCTTCTCTTCTTGACCTCTCAAGGACTTAGCACTTGGCTTAACTTGAGATTTTGTTACTGAACTCACTATTCCTATCACAGTACATTTTCCTTCTGTTTGTATCTCCCAGCTTCTATGCATTTCCTGTATTCTAGTTTTGGATTGGTGTGTATTATATAACTTAGATTAGCCTGAAATTCTCTTTGTAACTCATACCATCTTACTGTGTAATTGTGTAATTCTTTGTCCTGTCTCAATCTACTAAGTGCTAGATTCAGTCAATACTTTTTTGTGGACTATCACAACTAGATAGCATTAGCTTATGGGATCAACTCACTAATTACCCAATCATCTACTATTTTTTTTTAATATAGGTACCATTCTTTTTATTTAACCCATACATATTGACACTAGATTGATTATGGAAGGTATGAACAGAAGACTGAAAAGATTATCTAGACCGTTAAGGTTTAAAATGTCACTGAAGGGTCTGAAGACATGGTTCAGTATAAAGATAATCTGCTGCCTTTCCAAGGAATGCGGGCTGTCAATATCCATATGGGTAGGTCACAACCATTCCGTTTCAGAAGATATGACTCCTCATCTATACTTCTTCAGTATCCAGCATTCAAGTGGTACAAGGACATACAAGTAGGCAAAGCATCCAGATTAAATATGAAATAAAATTAAAAATGTAGGAAATGTTGAGATATTAAAGCTAGAAAGAAAACATTATTACCTCAAAATAACCAGTAAACCTTAAGAATGACAGTGAAGGAGTAATCATGTGAACAAGTACAGTGAATATTTATATGAGTAAGTATGATGAGAATCAAAGTTTAAACTTAAAACTAAAGATGAATAGAAGTGAATAGGAGAATAAAAGAATGGGTATATATGACAATTGAAATTAATTATCTGAATAAGACAAATATAGAAATTAAAATTTTTTAATTTAAATTTTTTATTTTATTTTATTTTGGTGGTGCTAAAGATAAAACGCAAGGCCTCACCCCCAGAGTGTCTTATAGCAGAATAGAATCAGTTACTTTTTAAGGAGCCAGACTTGGAGATCAATCACCATTATAAAATGCCCATGTTTATAAATTAATGAATTATGTTGTAGAGTAAGTAACCACTCTTAAAATGGGCCTAGCAAAGGGTTTTTATATGCCCAGTAGCAGATTAATCACTGTTATAAAGGCTGTATTTACCCTGAAAAGAATACTGTTAACAGTCAGTTAGCAACTTAGTGTTTATGAGAAAAAATGTTACAATAATTTCAATATCTCATTTTATGTCAATTAAGTTTAACTGAATTTGTTTCTAGTTAGGCTAGACAAGTCAGAGAAACAAAATTGTGGTGTCTCTATAGATCTTCAGGAAAACTTTAACCTGATTTCTGAAGAAATGAGAAATGAGATGAATGGCAATCCAGAGGACAAGATCTCCTTCAAGAATCTTTCCAAGGGCCAGTGTTCAAAGCAGTCAGTATATTAAAACAATTTTAGGCTGGAAACATTCTTATCTGTCTGATTTCCCGCTATACCTACTATGTCTGGCACATGGTAGGTATTCAGTGGCAAATATTTGCTAAGTGAATGCATGTCTGCAGAAAAGCGCTGTTTAAAGGAGAGTTCTCGTTATTGTTAGTTTGCTGCTTCCTTCTGTGCCTTTTTAGTTTTCCTCAGAAGGAAGACTTTCTTGGTCTACTGGGAGTTCAGGTCAGCCTGGATCTAAAGTTAGATGGTTAAAACTAGAAAAAATAAACAAAATAATCAAAAAATTCCCATTAAGTCAGAAAGAAATTTCTTAGAAAGTTTGCAGTGTTGTAAAAATTGTTGAATACTGGCATATTTATATATAATAAGTTTAAAGGGAGAACAAATTTTAATTTTGCCTTTTCTGGATAAAAACATAGAGAAATAAAATAATGTATTTATTTACACATATTCCATTGTGCTTATGAGAGAGTTTTTATAAATGCTTATAGAGTGTAACATCTAATATGAAGTGGGAATGAGGAAAACCAGTTTGAATGAGAACCTCTCATGTCATTGATTTTTTTCTTAGAAATTTAAATTTAAAGAGAAAAAATTCTTAAAATATTCTTAGGAAAAAACTATGTAGATAGATAGGTAGATAGATAGATAGATAGATAGATAGATAGATAGATAGATATAGACAGATAAATAGATATGAACCTAATAAATATATGTAGATGAAGTTCTATTTTATAGATTGAAAAATGGAACTAAAAGTCAAACTTAATTTTTACTAAACCCAGATTAAATGGAATATAAAACTTGACAAATGAAGCGGGACAGTGGTGGTGCACACCTTTAACCCAGAACTCAAGAGGCAGACGTAGGTGGATCTCTGAGTTCAAGCCTACCCTGGTCTATACAGTGTGTTCCAGGAAAGCCAAGGCAACACAGTGCTCATCTCTAAAAAAACCCAACCCAAACCAAATCAAATCAATGTACATACAGTAAAGATATTTAAACAGGAACAATTAGAACATTTAAGTCTAATTTAGATAGGTTCCAAAGAAAACTCAAATTCAAAGACAGTGCTTTAATTCCTCTTATAGAATTATGGGAGGAGTTGTCCTCCTCATTTCTTCCACTTCTCTTAAAACCTTCACTGTAAAATATTTTTACTACATTCTTTGTCCTTAAAATGTGGGTGAATCCTGCTAAAGACCCAATGCAATTTTTCCAGTATTAAATTCAAGACATTGATTTTTTTCAAGTACCTGAGAGTCATCTTTTAAAAATATAATCATAAAGAAAGATAGTGTTTTATCTCCCAGTCTCTCTGAAAGAGGAGTCTGAGTTCTGTACAAACACCTCCAGGCCAAACTCTTCTTGTTCATACAAGCCAAGGAGAAGCAGATTTTACTATCAATATATTCAGTTCCTAGATGCAGAGCCACTTGAATTACCCGGTGAAGTTAGATGTGTCCCCATCACCACTGTCAAACTATCACATATGATTGTACTTATCAACATCTTGAATGCAGGAGTACAGATGATAATGGTGTATTTGCTTAATTGTTTAAAATGGAGAGGTCTCCTTCCATCTACACATGATGCTATTCTATAAAAGACTGTTACATTCACAATTTTTTTCTTGCTTTTCTATATGTAAAGTTCTATAGAGTTCAGAAGAGAGTACTAGTTAACATTTTATTTTTATCATTTTTAATTATGTGTATCTGTGTGTCTGTATGAGTATAGGTGGCCATGAGGCTAGAACTAGTTAGTTCTCTGGACCTAGAGCTAAAGACATCTCTCAGCTACCGGACATGGGTACTGGGAATCAACTGTGTGTCCATTATAAGTGCTGAGCCACTTCTCCAGCACAAGGAAATTACACTGTTAATTGATTTCCCTGACAATAGTAAAAGAAGCATTGCTTAGCTTCTTATATTAAAGACCTCAAAGAAAAACATACATTAACAAATTTATTGGGTAATGTTTTCATTAGTTAATAATGTAGACAAAAGCATAATCAAACAGTCATCACCCATGATATTGTTTTAAATGGGAATTACAAATCTTAATTTGGAATTACTTTGTTTTCTGTTGTTCTATCTTCACCGATGTTTTGATTCTCTTTATTTCTCTTTCGTTAATTGATTTTTAGGTTCATTTAAAGTCTTTTTTACATTTGTTTCTTTAATAGACATTTAGATGGTAATACTGTTTCTGACTCATATATTTGAAAATAATTTTATTTTCAAATTCCATAGTTATTTTGATACATTCTAGGAGTCAAGATTCCAATTGATATTTTTTTTAAAACCTTTCTCAACACTCTTGTATTATCTGCTGGCACTAAGCACTGCAAATCAGTTATGTTTTATTTAATGACTTTAAAAATCAGATGTGGTAATGATTTAATGAGTTTCTCTTTGGATTTTTAAAAATGTATTAATTCATTCATTCTTGATGTAAAAAAATTGATTAAAATCTGCCTAGATGCGTGTAGTCTTGTACCCTGCTTAGTTTTCGAAATTAATTTCTCTCTAAAAATTGCATTTCATTCTTATTTATTTAATTACTTTTCTATTTGTTCACTTTAATGTCAAAACTCTAAGTAGTAAGCAAAATTTGATCATATTTTTTCTATTTTGAAATTTAAGTTCTTTAGTTTTTCAGGTTGAATTAGCTGATCCATTTTCCTTGTCATATAAGAATGGCAATTTAATTACTCGGGTGATTACTTGGGGGTGATTGTTTTTATTGATGAGAAAACTGCTAACTTCAAAATATCTCTAGATACTTAAATTCCTCATTCATAATATTTAATCCTTTGAGAATATACTCTTCTCAAACTATTATTTTTGTTTTAATATTGGTTTTATTCATTAAGTCAAGGACTTTGTCCTGTGATGATTTCTCAGATGTCCATTGATTATTGTTGAATTTCTTACTTTTTTATATTTTCTATCTCAGATGCTGTGTCCATTAAATGTGTCTTTGACAATGTGTTCTGTGAGGATTTCCAAGTGATTCTTCATATACAGATTTTCTATCACTTGTTAGAATATATTTCCACTGCAAACTTCCTGTCTTTTAGTTTTTATATTATTTCATCATATTAGACAATATGATGGCATATTAGACATATTAGACAATAATAAATACTCATTAAAAGTTTTCTTGCTGGGCACATAGACAAAAGACCTTTACAAAAGAAACCCTAGGACAGAGTCGTAATAAACAGTTGAAAATTGCAAGGCCTTCATCTCTTTGCTGAGCCTAACAGTGGTGATAAGCAGGTAGCAAAACATAAACTAAACATTTCTACCCAGAATCTTGGGAGACATGAGGCATAAAGATACTACATTTTCCCCATTGTCAAATGTTCACAAAAATGATGTGTAGAAGTATTCTGAATTCTATTTAAAAAAAAAAACAAAAACAGAAGAAGAAACATGGCCTCGTGGCTTCAGCACAGTGAGGACCTCAGAGGCCATGCTATAGCTCACTGTGGCTGTAAGTTTTAAAATATTCATAGCGCCGAAAGCAAGGGCATTGCTTTAGAACATAGAAACAGTAATGGCAGGCTAGAGACGTCCTTTGTCTTAGTGTGCTCTGTGTACAAGAATGCTCAAGGATGGGTACTTTGTGAAGAAGTTTATAAAACTCATGATCGTAGAGCTGAAAAATTAAAAAAAAAAAAAACATCGTGGTAGCAACAGTCAGGTGGAGACCCTCAGACCCCATCACATCATGTCAGAAAAGGTAGAAAAGTAATTTATCTGCACGCATAGGGGCATATCTGTGAGGAAAAAAAGCATAGACTAAGGTAGGGCACAGTGCAGTCATGCATCACAACCAATGTTGCAGGAACTACACTGTTCCCTAGGAGACCTAGCTGACTGGAGATCTCCTGACTGGAGACAGCATCAATCCATGCAGGAGGGGAGAGTTGATAATGTAGCCACTTAGTTTTTAGTTTCTGTAACACATAGAAGTTCTCACATGAGGATTGACAGATGTATCTGTCAACCTATCACTAAATAGAGAAAGAAATTCATGCACACAAAGGTTCGGTTTTATTTGAGCTAATAAACATGTAAAGATTGTCACACATCTTAATTGTTCTTTCGTTCCTCTGTTTCTCAGTATATATGTTCCATTGATCCTGATAATTATAACAGTTTAAAATGATACTTACGTAGTTTAGGGTTTATTGCGCAAATTTGACTCTTTCTAATTTTGCCCGAGGTTTGCAATGATGGGAAATAATTGACAGTGAGAAATGAATGTGGTATGTGGTTTTCCAGGCCTCTAATGATAGCATTAGGTTTCTTTCTAACACCCTGAGTACAGAGAAGGCATTTACTAAGATGAACAGTAACCTTGCTAAGAACCCTGAGCAGCCACTTGCAAGCCAAATATAAAGCACTTTCAGGCTTGCTGCAGTGTGACACACAAAAACATATCAGAGAGCTGTTTCAGCAAGAATTAAAAGAAGAAGGAGGAGGTGGATGAGAAGAAGAAGGAGGAAGAGGAAAGGAGAAGGAGAAGGAAGAATAAAATGAGGATAAAGAGCTCCACCGAGGAGGATGGCTGTAAGAGTTTGTATACAATGTGGTTTGGAGCTAAAGGCTGACATAAAAATAAAGAATCTTTTTAAATTGTGAGAGATAATTAAATATGTTAGCTGGTAAGAATTATCCAAATGACAGGAGATGGTGCTGGGCACTGGGTCTTTATGAAAAAAAAATGGTCAATAGAGTAAATCTGAGAAGATGCTCTCTAGAAGCTAACTGCTCATTAGCAATGACATGTTATGACTCCCTTTACCTAGTCTTTCTTTTCTTTCTTTTGAGAAATGATTCAGTGCTGTAGCTAAAGGTCTAAAGAAAAGCTATGTGCTTATACATTATTTCAAATGTGGTTTCTATAAATAATTTTCAGTGGTAAATTTAGGAGCAAGACTATAGTCAGAAATCATGAGCACTGACACATCTTTTGCAATTGAAAATACATTTATAGAACCATGCTGTGCAGAGATGAAAAGCTTCCCACACCATTACCAGGATGCCCTGAGATGGAGAAGTACCCCACATACACCCACCACCATGGCATTCTTAGATGACAGAGCTTCAAGTCATCTATTACCACCATGTTCTGTCTCCTAATTAGCCCAGAGACACAAAACTTAATAACTCTGAATTTGAACCTTCTATGGTTGTGGGCCTAAATAAACACTTCTTGGTTTTAGTAGTTTTTGCCAGGTAATTTTGTTATAGAAACCAGGCAAGTAACTCAGGCCAAGACCTAATATGTCAAATGATAGAGCAGTCCTTTCAAACATAGGATTGTCTAACTAGATGTCTTCCTCACATAATGTCACACACTGATTTTTTCTAACATGAATTGGAAAGATTAACTTTTTTAAAAAATTAAACTGTGACTTTTTCATGATTCTGTATCAATGATAATTTTATATTTCTAGATGATGCTATGCATTTATATCACAGTCAATGAGGTTGTGATTACAGTTCACTAACTAGATAGACACTGGACTTGGAATTTTTAGATTCTGGATAAAGAATACAAATCTTAAAAGTCTAATTTTATAGTTTCTTCCTTCTCTATAGACGCATAGATATAAAATTAATCCAGTACAAACTATTGTACTTCAGGTCTACTGAATCTCAAGTGGAGGATCTCAAGCTACTGTCTTCACAATTGTATTCCCTAGTTTAATGCAGGTAAAATTTGTGAATTTTTAAAAAATAGCTCAATTCTTTCAAAAAGTCTGGAATTAAGATGCTCTTGGTTGGAAATCGTAGGAATGTATTTTTGCTAAGTTAAATTTTTTTGGTTTTGCTTAAAATTCTACTGAGGCAGCTGAATGTATCTGTTACATTTCTAATTTCTTGTAATTTTTGTACTACTGAAATTTCATTTTGTTAAAAGTGATGTATTTCCTGTGAAACCTGTGGTCTTCATGATTTATAATTATAACTAATAAAACTACTACCATGCCCTTGTTTAAAACAAATTAAACTAAGCCTTTCTAGGACCAGGAGGGAAGCAGGAAGGGCTTGCGAAGGGGTTGCTTGGGGAACAGGAGAAGGGAAGAGGGTTTATGGGACTTTGGGGGAGTGGGGATCCTGGAAAGGAGAAATCATTTGAAATGTAAATAAAGAATATATTGAATAAAATTGCTCAATTGCAAAATAAAAAAAATAGACTATGTAAGGTTTCTGTTGTATTTACACTTTTTTAAAGCTTATTTTCTATAAGTGAGATTAGGAAATTTTCTCATTTAAAATATATATATTTAAAAATTATAAATATTTATAAATATACATTTAATATACTTTGAAAATTATACACACATATATTCATATATTTAAAGATTAGGAAATCTATTTTGTTAGATATTTTCTTCATTTATATTTCAAATATTAGTCCCTTTCCTGGTTTCCCCTCTGAAAAAAACACCCTATCCCATCCCTGCTCCTCCTGCTCACCAACCCACTCACTCCTACTTCACTGTCCTGGAATGCCCTTACTATGGGGCATCGAGCCTTCACAGGACCAAGTACCTCTCCTTCCATTGACTGACAAGGGCATCCTCTGCTACATTTGCTGCTGGAGCCATGGGTCCCTCCATGTGTACTCTTTGGTTGGTGGTTTAGTCCCTGGGAGCTCTGGAGTACTGGTTGCTTCATATGGTTGCTCCTCCTTTGGGACTGCAACCCCTTTAAGCTCCTTGGGTCCTTTCTCTAGCTCCTCCATTGGGGACCTTGTACTCAGTCCAATAATTGGCTGAGAACATCTACAATAGTGTCTGGGTTTGGTGACTATAGTATATGGGATGGATCCCCAGGTGGAGCAGTCTCTGGATGGCCTTTGAATAGGAAGTCTCCTAAAACAACTTTCCACAGGACATTAAGGAGTATTTTCATAACTCTTAATCCTTGTCTATTTAAAACTTCATATATAGTAAAATTAGTTTAAGGTAGTAGTTGAACAAAATCAGAAAATAATTTATAAATACAAAACTGTATTATTTATTCTCATTATTAAGAAAACCTGTTACAAAGCACAGTATAGAGCTGTTAGTTCTTTAAAATATTGCAAATAAATATATAGAGGAGAGATATAGTCCATGTATCATACAAATTTTCACATACTCAAATGAAATGAAAAAAACCAGAGGGTTTTGTTTTATTTTGTTTTGTTTTGGTTCTTTGGATTTGTTTTTTCAAAACAGGGTTTTTCTGTATAGTCTTTGCTGCTCTGGAATTCACTTGTAGACCAGGCTATCCTCGAACTCAGAAATCTGCCTGCCTCTGCCTCCCAGAGTGCTGGGATTACAGGCATGCATCACCACCACCTAGCTAATAATTTTTGTTTGTTTGTTTGTGTTTGCTTTGGTTTTTTTTTGTTTTTTGTTTTTTGTTTTTTGTTTTTTTCTTGAGACAGGGTTTCTCTGTGTAGCACTGGCTGTCCTGGAACTCATTCTATAAACCAGGCTGGCCTTGAACTCAGAAATCTACCTGCCTCTGCCTCTGCCTCCCAAGTGGGATTAAAGGTGTGTGCCACCACTGCCCAAAACCAGAGTTTTAAAACACTAAAAATAACAGAATTTATGGAGAACTATTATTTTAATATTTAGTAAAATAATTTTAGAACAACTCAAACTGTATTTTAATTACATTCAAATAATTTTACTTTTAGACAAACCACAGGAATAAGAGAGACAAATCAGTAATAAATGAAAGACAAATAATTTGGAAATAAATATTAAAGTGTTATATAGCTTCCTTTATACTAATACAATTAAGCACTATCTATGGTTAAAATTCTTTGAGTATATCAGTGTGAAATGTTAAGGAATACTACTAACAAAGAATAAAACCAATCATATATAAAGTAAAACAAACATCTTAACAGTGTAGGCGTCTGGAAATTATTTTGTAGAAATACACATTTGGTATATAAATACATACTCATATGCACATTCAAGTTTTTATATTTCTACAACAGAATATGCATACATTTCCTATAACCATACATATAGATGTGAATGCATTCACATAATACAGAAAAGGAAATATTCCAAGGCACTCAATTGGACTTTCAAATGTGTTTATACAAAATAATATTATACAAATCCCCATGCTGTCAACACTACACAAATACTAATATTTTCCAATGTCTCTCATTTTTAAAATAGGTATAGTTGAAAGAAAAATGAAGAAAATATTCAGTATATTCATCAAATATTCTTGTATCAAAAATATGTTCTAACTTATTTTTGCTTTTAACACACTTACTGGTAAATTATTTTATAAAATATGTTAATTATAAAATGGAAATATATCTCATCATTTTCCATCATTAATTCATTTGTGTATTCATTTTACATCTCGACTAGGACTACTGCTCCTCCTTTGAGTCCTCCCATAATACAGGTCTTTCCCCACCGGCCCCTCCCCCTTCTCCTCTGAAAGCATGCCCCACTTCCCCCGGGTATTTCCAAAACCATGGCTCATCAAGTCTCTAAAGTATTAGGTTCATCCTCTCACACTGAGACTAGACAAGGCAGCCCAGTCCGGCATTGGCTTTAGGGATTGCCCCTGCTCCAATTTTGGGGGGACCCACATGAAGACTGGGCTGCTTGTGTGCTACATATGTGCCAGTGGCTTCATTCCAACCTATGTATGCTCTTTGGGTAGTGGCTCAGTCTCTGAGAAACCCAAAGGTCCAGGTTAGTTAGCACTGTTGATCTGCCTGTGAGGTTCCTTTCCCCTTGGAGCCCTCAGTCCTTCCACCAGGTCATCCATAACAGTCCCTGAGCTCCATCCAGTGTTAGGCTGTGGGCTCTGCACCTGTTTTAGTCTGCTTCTGGGTGGAACATCTCAGAGGACCGTTATATTAGACTCCTGTCTGCATGCATAACAGAGTATCATTAATAATGTCAGAGGCTGGTACTTGCCCATGGGATAGATCTCAAATTGTGTCAGTTATTGGTTGATCATTCCATCTTTGTCCCTGTATTTCTTTTAATCAGTAAAATTTGGAAAGTTTTATGATGCATGGAAAAAGGCCAAAGCATCTTCAGCAAATGGTTCTGATCTAACTGGTAGTCTGAATGGAGAAGAATGCAAATTTATGTTGTTTTTATCTCCTTGTATGAAACTCAAGTCCAAGTAGATCAAGGACCTCAACATAAAACCAGATGCTGAATCTAATAGAAGAGAAAGTAGAAAACAGTTTCAAATACATTGGCACAAGGGAAAATGTCCTGAACAGGACACCAATGGCTTAGGTTCTAAAATCAATAATTGGCAAATGGGACATCATGAAACTGAAAATTTCTGTAAAGCAAAGGACATTTCTGTCAATAGGACAAAACGGCAACTTAATAATTAGGATATAGGTTACCAACCCTATATCAATAGAGGGCTAATATCCAAAATATACAAAGAATTCAATAAATTAGACTCCAGAAAAACCAAATAACCCAACTGAAAATGGGGCAAAGAGCTTAACAATGAATTCTCAACTGTGGAATCTCGAATGGCTAAGAAGCACCTAAACTGCTTCGTAACTTCCTTAGTCATCAGGGGAAAGCAAATCAAGACAATCCTGAAATTCTACCTCACACAAATCAGAATGGCTAAGACCAAAATCTCAGGTGATAGCAGATGCTGGGGCAAATGTGGGGAAAGAGGAATACTCCTTGATTGCTGGTGGGATTGCAAGCTAGAACAAGCACTTTGGAAATCAATCTGGTAGTTACTCAGAAAATTAGAAATAGTTCTCCTATAGACCCAGTTATACCACTCTCGAGCATATACCTAAAAGATGCTCTAATATATCACATGCTCCACTATGTTCAGAGCACCCTTATTTATAATACCCAGCAGCTGGAAACAACCTCAATGACCCTCAACAGAAGAATGGATATAGAAAATGTGGAACATTTAACTCAATGGATCACTACTCAGCTCTTAAAAATGAGGACTTCTTGAATTTTACAGGAAAATGGATGGAGCAAGAATATATCATCCTATATGAGGTAACCGTGACCCAAAAGGACATATATGGTTATGCCCTCATGTATATGTGGATATTAGCCAAGAAGTTCAGAATATCCATGATACAACTCACAGATCATATGATGCTTAACAAAAAGGAAGGCCAAAGTGTGGAAACTTAAATCCAACTTAGAAGGGAGAACAAAATAATTATGGGGCAAAGATGTAGAGAGGATCCTGGTTGAGAGATTGTAGGGTGAGGGGTAAAAGGGGAGCAGGTATTGGAGGAGAAAGGAGAGAAGTTCAGAGATCCAGCAGAATGAATAGGAATATTTAGCAGTGGGGAACAGGGGAAACCATTAGAAAGTCCCAAACATCAGGGATGTGTGAGATTCCAGGACCCATTGGGGATGACATTAACCAAAATGCCAAACAGAGGGGAGATAGAACTTGAAGAGACCACCTCCAGTGTTGCTGCCAGCAGCTACTGAGAACTGTTTTCCTGGAACAGAAGCTGAGAGATAGATGGGGAAGTGACAAAAAGAAATGAGGGCCAGGCTGAAGTTTAATGGAGGTCAGACCATATAACAGCTTGGGCAAGCTGCTCCTCCCAGACTCCTGGGTGAGTTCCAGGGAAGTGGTCTGGAGTTTCCTTGGCTCCACTGTCAGCAGGTGACCTTCTGGGATCAGGAAACTGCAAGCCTGGCAGATCCAAGGAAGCTATGGATGGTGGCTGGCTATGGCTCCCAGGTGAAAACAGGAAGCTGTATTGTTCTATTAAGAACAAACAGCCAATTGAAACAGAACTACTTGTTGAAGAGGCTATGTTTCTTCCACTGGATGGTTGTAGCTCCTTTCTCAAAGATAAAGTGACCAAAATTTCGTGGGTTCATTTCCAGATCTTCAGTTCTATTCTATTCATCTACTTGCCTGTCACTGTACCAATACCATGCAGTTTTTAGCACAATTGCTCTGTAGTACCGCTTGAGGTAGGGGATACTGATTACCCCAGAAGTTCTTTTACTGCTGAGAATAGCTTTAGCTATCCTGAGTTTTTTGATATTCCAGATGAATTTGAGAATTGCTCTAAGTCTATGAAGAATTGAGTTGGGGTTTTGATGGGGATTGCATTGAATATGTGTATTGCTTTTGGCAAGATGGTCATTTTTACTATATTAATCCTGCCAATTCAAGAGCAAGGAAGATTTTTCCATCTTCTGAGGTCTTCTTTGATTTCTTTCTTCAAAGACTTGAAGTTCCTGTCATAAAGATCTTTCACATGTTTGGTTACAGTCACACCAAGATACTTTATATTGTTTGTGGCTATTGTGAAGGGTGTCAATTCCCTTTTCTCAGCCTGTTTATCCTTTGAGTATAAGAAGGCTACTGATGTGCTTGAGTTGATTTTATAACCAGCCACCTTGCTGAAGTGATCATCTATAGGAGTTCTCTGGTGGAATTTTTTGGGTCACTTAATTATACTATCATATCATCTGCAAATAGTGATAGTTTTACTTCTTCCTTTCCAATTTGTATGCCATTGACCTCCTTAAGTTGTCTAATTGTCCTAGCTAGAACTTCAAGTACTATATTGAAAAGATATGAAGAGAGAGGGCAGCCTTGTCTAGTCCCTGATTTTTAGTGGGATTGCTTCAAGTTTCTCTCCATTTAGTTTGATGTTGGCTACTGGTTTGCTGTATATTGCTTTTACTATGTTTAGGTATAGGCCTTGAATTCCTGTTCTTTCCAAGACCTTTAACATGAAAGGATGCTGAATTTTGTCAAATGCTTTTTTAGCATCTAATGAAATGACCATGTGTTTTTTCCTTTGAGTTTATTTATATATTTGATTACATTGATGGATTTCCATATATTGCACCATCCCTGCAGCCCTGGGATGAAGTCTACTTGATCATGGTGAATGATTGTTTTGATGTGTTCTTGGATTCGGTTGGCAAGTATTTTATTGAGTACTTTTGCATCAATATTCATAAGGGAAATTGGTCTAAGGTACTCCTTTTTTTGTTGGATCTCTGTATGGTTTTGGTATCAGCAAAACTGTAGCTTTATAGAATGAGTTGGGTAATGTTCCTTCTATTTCTATTTTGTGGAATAGTTTGAAGAGTATTGGCATTAGGTCTCCTTTGAATGTTTGATAGAATTCTGCACTAAAGCCAACTGGTACTGTGCTTCTTTTGGTTGGGAGACTGTCAATGACCACTTCTATTTCTTTAGGGGTTATGGGTCCATTTAGATGGTCTGTCTGATCCTGATTGAATTTTGGTAATTGGTATCTGTCTAGGAAATTGTCCATTTCCTCCAGATTTTCCAGTTTTGTTGAGTATAGGCTTTTGTAGTAGGATATGATAATTTTTTGGATTGCCTCAGTTTCTGTTGTTATATCACCCTTTTCATTTCTGATTTTGTTAATTTGGTTATTGTCTCTGTGCCCTCTGGTTAATCTGGCTAAAGGTTTATCTATCTTGTTGATTTTTCTCTAAGAACCACCTCCTACTTTTGTTGATTCTTTATACAGTTCTTTTTGTTTCAACTTAGTTGATTCAGCCCCGAGTTCCATAATTTCCTGCCTTCTACTCCTCTTGGGTGTATTAGTTTCTTTTTGTTCTAAAGCTTTCAGGTGTTCTGCTAAACTGCTAGTGTATCCTCTCCCCAGCTTCTTTTTGTAGGCACTCAAAGCTATGAGTTTTCCTCTTAGCACTGCTTTCATTGTTTCCCATTAATTTGGGTATGTTAGGCCTTCATTTTCATTAAATTCTAAAAGTCTTTGATTTCCTTCCTTATTTCTTCTTTGACCAAGGTATCATTGAGTAGAGAATTGTTCAGCTTCCATGTGTATGTGGGCTTTTTGTTGTTTTTGTTGCTATTGAAGATGACCTGTATTCCATAGTGATCTGATAGCATGCAAAAGATTGCAAATCGATCCATTCTTATCTCCTTGTACTAAGCTCAAGTCCAAGTGGATCAAGAACCTCCACATAAAACCAGACACACTGAAACTAATAGAAAAGAAGCTGGGGGAGAACATTAGGGGCACAGGGGAAATTTTTCTCAACAGAACACCAATAGCTTATGTTCTAAGATCAAGAATTGACAAATGGGACCTCATGAAACTACAAAGTTTCTGTCAGGCAAAGGACATTGTCAAAAGGCCAAAACAGAAAGCAACAAATTGGAAAAAGATCTTTACCAACACTACATCCGACAGAGGGCTTATATCTAAATACAAAGAACTCAAGAAGGTAGACTCCAGAGAGCCAAATATCCCCCTTAAAAATGGGGTACAGAGCTAAACAAAGAATTTTCACCTGAGGAATATCGAATCGCTGAGCAGCACCTAAAGAAATGTTCAACATCCTTAGTCATCAGGGAAATGCAAATCAAAACAACCCCAGTTAGAATGGCTAAGATCAAAAACTCAGAAGAAAACAGGTGCTGGCAAGGATGTGGAGAAAGAGGAACACTTCTCCACTGCTGGTGGGGTTGCAAGCTGATACTACTACTCTGCAAGTCAGTCTGCCAGTTCCTCAGAAAACTGGGATGACACTTCCAGAGGACCCTGTTATACCACTCCTGGGCATATGCCCAGAGGATTCTCTAGCATGGAATAAAGATACATGCTCTACTATGTTCATAGCAGCCCTATTTATAATAGCCAGAAGCTGGAAAGAACCCAGATGTACCTCAATGGAGGAATGGATACAGAAAATGTGGTTTATATAAACAATAGAGTACTATTCAGCCATTAGAAAAAATGAATTCATGAAATTCTTAGACAAATGGATGGAACTGGAGAACATCATCCTAAGTGAGGTAACCCAGTCTCAAAAGAACACTCCTGGTATGCACTCACTGATAAATGAATATTAGCCTGGAAAACTGAAATACCCAAGACACAATGCACATATCAAATGATGCCCAGGAAGAAGGAAGGAGTTGCCCCGGTCCTGGAAAGCTCAGTGCAGCAGTGTCGGGAATACCAGGACAGGGAAGTGGGAAGGGGTGGATTGGGGAACAGGGGGAGGGAAGAGGGCTTATGGGACTTTCGGGGAGGGGGATCCATGAAAGGGAAAATCACTTGAAATGTAAATAAAGAATATATCGAATAAAAAAAAGTTGAACTTTTAGAATCTTAAAAAAACATAAAAAGCAAAATGAACAAAAACAAAGCACCATGAACTTCATGGGCTGAGAATTAATGATTAACACAGAGATTCAAAAGCCCAGCTCAAATGCTGGGGGAGGGAATACTCCAATATATAGACAAGGTACTTTAGGGATTGGACAACCCATGCATCACAAAATTTATAACCCAAAATTGTCCCTGTCTAAAGAAAATGCAGAAATAAAAATAATGGAACAGAAGCTTAAGTAAAGGCAATCCAGAGACCACCCTACCTTGAGATCAGTGTCATCTGCATATACCAAACTCCTATACTATTATTGATGACAAGATGTGCTTGCAGACAGGATCCTAGTATGGCTGTCCTCTGAGATACTCTACAAGCACCTGACTAATACATATGCAGATACTGACAGTCACCCATTGGATTAGGCTCAGGGACTCTAATGGAAGAGTTAGAAGAAGGATTGAAGGAGCTGAAGTGGATTTCAACCTCATTGGAATAACAGTACTGTCGCCTAACCCAGAGCCCTCAGATTTCCTAGGGACTAAACCACCAAAGAGTATACATGGACCAGTTTGTGAGTCCTGCTACATATGTAGAAGAGGACTATCTTATCTGGAATCAATGGGAGGGGAGCTCCTTGATCCTGTGGAGGATTTATGCCTCAGTGTAGGAGAATGCTAGAGGAGTGAGGGGGAACACGCTCAGACACAAGGGTGAGTGGTGTGGGGGCTTCATGGCAGTGAGACCAGAAAGGGGGACAACATTTGAAATGAAAAAAGAAAGGAAGGAAGGAAGGAAGGAAGGAAGGAAGAAGGAAGGAAGGAAGGAAGAAAGAAAAAACAAAGAAAGAAAGAAACAAAAGAAAAGAAAAGAAAAGAAAAGAGAAAAGGAAAAAGAAAAAGAAAAAGGAAAGAGAAAGTAAATAAGTTTTATGGATAGGACAGTGTCCTTTTTCCTCCAGTGTCCTTTTTTCCTCCACTAGGAAGTTTTGCCTGGCTACATGAGGTGGCCTTTTAAGGTTCCATATCTCTATTGCTATACATCTCAGCTAAGATCACTTGCATTGTCCTGGAAGTCTCCCCCATCCAAGTTCTCTGGGCTGTCCTAGAGATACCTGCACATACCGCCCCCCTCCACACACACACCTGCCAGCTTCAGGAAAGAGAGTCAGAGAGCCAGAAGAATGAATGGGAGTAAGTAATCTTATTAATCATGTAAGTGCTAAAATGTTAAATAGCAAATAATAATGTCTCAGACGTAAGAGAGTGTTTCTTTAAAGGCATCTTGTAGAAACTTCTTGGGATGGCCAGCAGCAGAATTCTATGTTTATCAATCTGGAACTGATATCAGAACAAAAGTAGTGTCCTTTTTTACTCAGGTACCTTAATGTCCAGTATTAAGTGTTATATGAGCCTTTGCTAATAAACATTTTAGAAATAATTAAAAAGCAAACACTACAACACAAAGTGTGTTCTGGATCAAGTTATGGAATGTTTTCATTTTAATTCTGCACTGTTCCTTTGAGTGACTAGTAGAGATTGAGTCTATAATTTGGTAAGTCATTTCAAATAACTAATTGAAAACAGGAGAAGAACTGCTCTGAAAAGCAAACAAACAAAGAAAAACAGAAAACAAGAAATAGTTTTTGAAGCTGCTTATTAAGTGGGAAACTACTTCTTCCCCATGCTTTCATACATTACTAATACCCCTTAGTACTATTCCTCAACCTTTGCCTTTTAGTATGTATGTGGGGGCAAGAAGTAACTCACAAGAATACTGGGGAAGTTATAAAGAAATGATATTTTTATTACAAATGAATTAAGTGGCTGTAGAGAATAGAGAATCAGATGGCAACTTGCTCTGCTGTTATACATGGCCAATAAAATAGCAATGAGGGGATCGTAAAACCAAACACAAACACAGCCAGCACCTCTTGCAAAAAAAGTCAATGAAATGATTCCTAATGATACTCTGCTATAGACCAGACCAGAGGCTATCACATTGCCCATGAGAGAGGCTTTACCCAGCAACTGTGAACTGTTGGGAACAGATGAAAAAAAAAACCAGAGCAAAACATAAGAAAGTTTGGGGAAATCCTGCTGAAGAGGGGGGGATAGATTGTATGATCCATAGAAGTCAAGGACACCATGAGAAAATATTTCACAGAATCGACTAACCTGGGCCTATAGAAGTTCATAGAGACTGAACTAACTGTCAGGGTGCCTGGGCAGGTCTGACCTAGGTCCTCTGCATATATATTGATGTTCTTATTGGACCATTAACATTGAGAACAGAGGCTGTCCCTGTCTCTTTGCTTGCTGTGGGGATACTTTTCCTCCTTCTTGTTTGCCTCTTCCAGCCTTAATATGGGGCAATGTACAAAGTCTCTTTAAAACCTGATATGATATGTTCTTTGATATTCTTGGAAGACCTACCCTCTTCTGAAGAGTAATGGAAGAGGCATGGATTTGGAGGATAGAGGAGATAGGAGAGAGAGTAGAAGGAGGGGAACTGTGGTGCAGATCTAATGTATGAGAGGATAGATTAGATAGATGATAGATAGATAGATAGATAGATAGATAGATAGATAGATAGATAGATAGATAGATAGACAGACAGACAGACAGACAGACAGACAGACAGACAGACAGATAGATAGATAGATAGATAGATAGATAGATAGATAGATAGATAGATAGATAGATAGATGATAGATATAGAGATCTCTCTTTCTGTGTGTGTATATGTGTGTATAAAAGGAAGAAAAAACTTTCTATTGGAAATGACAAATTGTAGATTTGTCTGAATTCTGAGTACTTTATCAATGAAAAAACATCTATAATGGGGAGTATGTGGTATATTCTAAAAAAACAAATTCCTGTGGGCAGCAGCCAAGGCCAAGCAGGATAGAAAAATGAAGAAAGGGAAGAATGCTTGACAAGACTGAAGCTTAGACTTAGTGCTGGGTTGTGCCCAAGACAATATGAGCATACATTGGCATTATTCTCCATCAAGTCTAAGCATTCAGTCTAAAATCTTGTCTTCTCCATTTCAGTCATCATTTAACTCTTAAGAAAAGAACAGTGTTTTTGCTCTGTGTCTGTCTCTCTACTTTACTCGGTCTGTCTCTGTCTCTATCTCTGTCTATGAGTGTCTATTTTCTATGTACCTCTCTCTCTCTCTCTCTCTCTCTCTCTCTCTCTCTCTCTCTCTCTCTGTGTGTGTGTGTGTGTGTGTGTTGAGTTGTGCGGAGTGATTTATGGACATCTTAATAAAGCTTACTTTCCAATGTTAATTTGTCTGAATTCTGAGTAGTTTTAACAGGAAGAATTATCCAGGAACTGCACTGACCTAATCATGGGAGAAGAGAAATAAAACAGTAGTGAATAAGGCAAGAAGTGGGAACTATGTACAAGGAAACTCCTTTCTCCAAAATATAGTGGAGATTGTAGATGTAGATATAACTTACATACCTATCAGTACATTCTTCACACCTGAAACAAATACCTTAATTTCCTATTAGGTTGGCAAAAGGCAGGTAGTCATACCTTTTAACTTTCAATCCACACACACACACACACACAAAGAACATTAGTGTTGAAAAGTAAAGAAATGTCTTATTTGTATCTATTGAAAGCAAGAAGACTTGATTAATATAAGTTATATAGATAAAAAGAGAGATTAAGTGGAAATACTGGTATATGCCATATTACACAATGCTGTGAACATTAGAAATTCTGAAAATGCCATTTTCAGGGTGAGTGCAAACACCTAAGACATTTAAACAGTTTCCATGGGTCGCAAGAGATTGAATTAGCTCAGTGTCTCAACTGTACATGCTTTAAATTTTTTTCGTAGAATTACAAAACTGTACCAAACTCACAGTGAAATGCCCCTGAGGTGACTGTGCTATTTCTGATTTCTTTCTACCTGCTCAAAGTAATCTTTAAAATTATTTTGGGTTGGCACCTGTGGCCTGTGGATCTGGCATATTTTTTAGATGGCTGCCATACCACCCAGACAGATGGGCCTGACTGGAGCCGTGTTATGCACAAGAGCACCCATCAATTTTAATTAAAGTGTGCTGGCTTCCTAAATGCTACTCACACTGAAGTTTCTGCTTCCTAATTGGAATTTTCTTGTGGCTAATTCCTTCTATTTTTTTCCCCTTCTGATTCTTTAATTTGCATATCTTTTCTATATGTGGGTAGCATTTTCATCATGCTTCCTGTCTTTATAAGGATCCCATTTTTCTCTCATCTTTCTCCTTTAGTTATTCTTCTATTAACAGTTTTCCTTGGACAGACAACTGTAAAACGTTCAGTCCTCTATCAGCCACATAGCTGTGCCTGAGCCATTGGCTTATCTTGTTAACCTTCCTGGTCAAGCAAGACACTACCATTTCTTACCTGGACTGCTGTAATAGCATCCTAAATATGCCCCAACAGTCTCTTCTCAACGTGGCAGCTGGTACTGTTCATTTAAAAGAAATAGCTGAAATCATGTTGCCCATCTGCTGAAATGTCTCTGAAGGTCCCAGTGTCTTTCACAGTGAGAGCCAAATTGCTCTGAAAAACCATAGCACCCAATATTGCCTGAGCTTTCTTGTATCTCTTGATATTTTATTTTTCTCTTCTTTTGAATAAAGCTTCATGGACATCAAATTTCTTAAATGTAATAGCGATGATTTTGTTTTTCAGAATACATAGAGAAAAACTAGACTCGAAAGATAAACTAAAGACATTTGTATACACATTATACAATAGTGTGAAAATGTGTATTTCTTAAAAATTATATGGCTTACTACAAATTTATAAGCCCATAAAAGTCTTAAAGGCAGAAGTATCAAAATAGCCAGTGGAACGGAGATTACATAGACAGGGAGGCTCTTCTCTAGGTATCAGAATCAGCTATTTTCTCAGCAAATGCATATGAATATTCCCAATATTTAAGCTTAATGAATATAGTAAATGCATATACATGTTTTAGCACACTTACATATATATGCTTTGTTGTGTAATGCCCTAAAACCAGCTATGGTACAATAGTATTTAAAAAAATTCTACCACCATCAGCTTAGTAGGTCTTTCATAACTTGGACTAGTCATTCCTGAGCAGTTTAGATCCATTACAGATCTGATGAACATCTCTAATTTTAGTGGAAGCTATATGAATACATAGGAAACTTTCTGTATTGAGTTTAAAACTTTTCCACTTGGCTAGAATTATTTCAAGGCCTAAACCAGAGTAAAAATTCTAATCAGTTTGTTTTTGTTTGTTTGTTTTAAAATAATTTTATTTGATATTTTATTTACTTATATTTCAAAAAGTTATCCCCTTTCCTCATGCCCCCCTGAAACCCTCTAGCCCTCCATTTGCCTCTATGATGGTGCTCCCCCAACCACACACCAACTCCTATCTCCCCACCTTGGCATTAATCTACATTGAGGCATCGAGCTTTCCCAGGACCAAGGGCCTTTCCTCCCATTGATGTCCAAAAAGGTCATTGTCTGCTATGTATATGACTGGAGCCATGGGTCGCTCCATTTGTACTCTGGTTGGTACCATTTGTATCCTGGGAGCTTTGGGGGTATGGGTTGGTTCATACTGTTGTTCTTCCTATTGGGTTACAAGCTCCTTCTGCTCCTTCTGTCCTTTCTCTAGGTCTTCCATTGGGAACCTTTTGCTCAGTCCAATGGTTGGCTGAGAGAATCTGCCTCTCTATTTGTCAGGCACTGGCAGAGCCTCAGCTATATGAAGCTCCTGTCAGCAAGCACTTTTTGCCATCTGCAATAGTGTCTGTATATGGGATGGATTTCTATGAGGGTCACTCTCTGTATGGCCTTTCCTTCAGTTTCTGCTCCACACTTTGTCACCAGATTTCATCCTGTGTTTCCCCCTTATAAGAAGGACTGAAGCATGCACACTTCGGTTTTCCTTTCTCTTGAGCTTCATGTGGTCTGTGAATTATATCTTGGGGATTCCGTATATTTGGGCTAATATCGACTTATCAGTAAGGACATATCATGGGTATTCTTTTGTGACTTGGTTACCTCACTCAGGATAATATTTTCTAGTTACATCCATTTGCCTAAGAATTTCATGAAGTCACTCTTTTTAATAGCTGAATAGTACTCCATTGTGTAAATGTACCACATTTTCTCTATCCATTCCTTTGTTGAAGGACACCTGGGTTATTTCCAGCTTCTGGTTATTATAAATGAGGCTGCTATGAACCTAGTGGAACATGTATCCTTGTTATATGTTGGAGAATCTTTTAGGTGTATGCCCAGGAGTGGTTTAACTTGGTCCTCAAGTAGAGCTATGTCCAATTTTCTTAGGTACCACCAGAATGATTTCCAAGTGGTTGTATCAGGGATTGTATTGCAATCCTACCAACAGTGGATAAGTGTTCCTCTTTCTCCACATCCTTGCCAGCATCTGATATCATGAGATTTTGATCTTAGCCATTCTGACTGGTATGAGGTGGAAACTCAGGGTTGTTTTGATTTGCATTTCCCTGATGACTAAGGGTGTTGAACATTTCTTTAGGTGCTTCTCAGCCATTGGATATTCCTCAATTGAGAACTCTTTGTTTAGCTGTGTAGCACATTTTAATAGGGTTATTAAGATTTTTGGAGTCTAAATTCTTAGGTTCTTTGTATATATTGGATTTAGCTTTTTCTAAAGGTAGAGATTTTTTAATGGGAGGGAGAGTTAATATTAAATCAATTATCTTAATTTATAATTTTTATATTTATATTTTATTCACCAAAGAATATGTTCAGAAAATATATTCTAAGTTTCCTTTTTTGTTTGTCTAAAGGACAAAACATTTTTTTTATCTGCTCATGCCTTAAGATTTTCCTCTCTATTTTTACTTCCTTGTAATAGCCATTTTATAGTTGAACTTGCAGATTCCTAGGTCTAGTTATTTATTTATTTATTTATTTATTTATTTATTTATTTATTTATTTATTTATTTAATTTTTTGGCTACTCAAAAGAGAACAAAAGTCCAGATATCTTAATTTCATCTATTTAATAGTAAAATTTTGTACCTAATATCTGCTTTGGTAAAGGAGTTTAATTGATTGAAAGATGCCATATTGTTTTAAACACTAAAATTTATTTTATTAAAAGTATGTTACCCTCTTATTGATGAACACATTGGGAATTTCTAAGATTCAAAAGTTTTGAAATAAATATTAAACCATACTATTCATTAACTATGTTCACCGTACCCACAATCCTGACATCCTTTTTGTTACAAACCTGTACTGTTTAGTCACGCGTTGTAGAACTTAACTTCCCCTTGCTCTGAAGCAATTAGCAGTTGCTTTTCTCAGAAATGTGAATGAGGCCAAAATGACCCAGTTCAAAATATGTTTCTCGCCCAATTTCATCAATTGCCCTGGAACACTTTGTGTCAGCAACATGTGCTTGGTCATTTTGCACATTGCTGTTAAGTGCACTCTGTCTTTTGTCTGGTTTTTCACCTTCATTCTTTAAAGCTTTTCCTCTTCCCTCAAACTTAATTCATTCCTAAAACACAAACACATCTTAGATTTTAAACATTTCTTTAGGCACTTTAATATTTTTATTCTATTTTTATTATTTTTTACAAAGTATATTTTATTATAAATTCATAGTTCTCAGAAACATAAAATGCATTATTTTACATGTCTGAAGTGAAAAACAAAATGTTGTGTTTTCACTATCTTCCTGAATCCAACAGATCCTACAACATTGCCCTATACTGTATAGAACAATGGTGTTTACATATTATTTAGAAGCAAATATTTAAAGGGACTTTAGTTTTCAATGTATGTTGGGCTATATTCTAAGATATCTACATCAATTATTTAAGCATTCTTCATAACTTTTACAAAATATTTTGGGAAATGGTACCTTAAAAATATTAATACTAATTTTTTTAAATATTATGTGTAGTCTTTTTATTATGTTAGAGGGTTATAAAAATAAAGGCACAGTTAAAAACTTGTTGAATGGTACCTTTAGTGAGTATATGATTGCTTTTTGTAAGTCTCTACATTTTGCTAAAGAGAAGCGTGACATCTAGTGCAGAGACAGTACATCCCCAGAAATGCTAAAAACAAGAATGAACTCAGAACTGGAGAAAATGTCTTAACAATTGTGTTATATTTAGCATAGATCAATGTTTCTCAACATCATGGTTATGCCTGCCTACTTCTATCCAGCACCGTACTTCATGGATACAAGTTGAAGACCTGCAATCTGAAAGGAAATTAGACTTCTATTCACTACTTGAAATTCATACCTTTATCAACCCTATGCAAAGGACATTGTTTTGATAGGTTAAATGAAAATTATCTAAAATATTTTCACCTATTTAAATACTCACGTGATGCATATTTACTAAAATGTAAAAGGTTGCATTTAAGAAAACTTTACTAAGGAAAACAAGCACCTAAAACAGCATCAACACATCAGCTAAAAGGGGAATAAATAGCTCAGGTTATTCTAAGTATTTCTTTTTGAGACACGAAAATATTCTACAATATAAAAGCAAGATCAGAAAGACTGTGAATGGTAAAAATAAAGCAGACCAGCTACTGGATAACCCCAAGATGTACAGAGAGGCAAAATTGTAAATTGCTTCCCATATATCCAAAGCAGAGTGCTATTGAGTCTCAAAGGCATGACAGCAATGAGCAAAGAAAAGAATATTTTAAAGCAGCAAAGAAAGCATAATCTTTCTACCTAAGGAAAATGACAAAGCAGAATAAAATACAGCATCATGCCACTGCTAGCCATGGTGAATAGAAATGTACTTACATTTGCTGTATGTTTGTATTGCTACCGTCCATTACCCTTCCAATGTCAGGAGGGATGAGTAGGAAAGTGAAAATGAACTTCATGTAGAAACAATAAGATCTCTGATTTTCTTGCCTACTTATGTTAGAAGGAATGAGAAGAGTGGTCCTTCTCAAATGTCTTAGTTATTTCTCTACACTGTGTAAGACACCATGACTATGCCAACTTATATAAGAAATAGTCTATTGGGATTACAGCTTTATAAGATAAGTCAGTGAGTATTCTGATGATGAGCATGGTAGTATGCAGGCAGAGATGACATTAGAGAGGTAGTTGAAAACTTACATGTTGAGACAACCACCACAAAGGAGAGACTAGAGAGAGAGAGAGAGAGAGAGAGAGAGAGAGAGAGAGAGAGAGAGAAATGGGAATAGCATGACTTTTTGAAACAACAAAACAGACTCCCATTAATACACATCCTTCTACAAAGTCATACTTCTAATCCTTCCCAAACCATTATACCAATTGGGTACCAGCATTGAAATATGTGAGTCTATGGACCATACTCATCCATGCAGTAGTATTATTTGTTCATCAGTATGGTGTCTGCCAAACCCACTGAAATGAGCCATGACCTCCATCTAATAGAAGCATATTGAGAAAACTTAAGAATATCTGGCATAGTGAGGGTTTTACACTGTTGCTCATCAGGGCCTTGAAATGGGGGAACTTGAGTCTACACACAAATCCAGATGTAAGTTGACAGAATGAGCAGCCTTCATAGCAAGACTGACAAGTCTTCAACTAATAAAATCACATCTCTAGTACTGGATACCAGTGAAGAAGAAAAGGAACCTTGACAAGCTGGGCTCAAATACATAAAATGAGTTGGTATAAAGATCCAATTAATACTCTCTTAGCCACCACACAAGTATCACTGCCAAACCAAAAAACTCTTCTCAGCATAAGGGAGCAAAATAGAAGTATGTAAGGTCTAAGTTTCAAAAGCCAATTATAAATGCAGCAAATAATCAAGATCTGCATGTTAAAATGAAAATAGGAAATTTCAGAAACACATGGTGGCTCCTTAAGTGTAAAAATGTCCAGTTGATAGTATTATACATTCTATATTATTAAGTTGAAGAGTGGACAGTAAAGGTATAGTGGATGACTATATTTTGATTAATCACAGTTGCAGTTCTTGTATTTAGGAGATTGGCAGAGGAGAATCATGTAACTAAAATTAGCCAGTCTTACTGAATTTGACCCTGTTTTTAGGAAAACAAAATCCTACCATTAGCAATAGAATTGTTTGAAGAATGTGTGTGTGTGTGTGTGTGTCTGTGTGTATGTGTGTGTGTGTTATATAATACTATAACTATATAATGTATTTTAATATAATATAAAATCATACTATGTATGCTTTATGTACACTATAAAAGAATATATATATAATGAGAGAGAGAATATTATGTCAGAACCAGAATGAGAAACAACCAAACTGAAAATGCTTATAGAAAACTATTACATGGGAAATATCTTCTCATGATTCTGATGCCATCAAACTAAAAATTATAGATTAGTTAATAAATTCAAAACCAAGATAAACTGTGCCTTACAACGAAAGGAAACTACTTCTCTGAACTTAACACTTTCACATTTTTAAGTCTTTATGGATGAAAAAATACATTTTTTTTGTTTAGAATTTCCTTTCTTTAACCAGAGCAAAGCCAAACAGGAATGGTGGAATGATGATACTGGGATACAGGCTGGCAATCTCAGTATCCTGAAGAGAAGAGAAATTGCTGAATCATTAAACAAAATATTTAAATTGACTCAGTAATGATTTGTGGTTTGGGAGCAACCTTAGGGAGAAAAGAAATATGGTATAATAATAGCGTTGATATATTTTGTCATTTTTCTTCCAAAAATCTATCAGTTAGGAAGATCTTCCAGCCAGGTCAAATTTATGAATTGAGCTACAAACACTGAAAAATATAATCAGGAATATAAATAAAATGTTGTTATCCTACAGAGAATGAAGCTTTATAGAATTTTTGATGTGACAAAAACTCTGTTTCTGAAAAGAAAGAAAGAAAGAAAGAAAGAAAGGAAGAAAGTAAGGAAGGAAGGAAGGAAGAAAGGAAGGAAGGAAGGAAGGAAGGAAGGAAGGAAGGAAGGAAGGAAGGAAGAAGGGAGGGAGGGAGGGAGGGGAGGGAGGAGGGAGGGAGGGAGGAAGGAAGGAAGGAAGGAAGAAAGAAAGAAAGAAAAAAAAGAAAGAAAGAAAGAAAGAGAAAAAACGAAAGAGAAACAAAGAAAGAGAGGGAGAAGGGAGGGAGGTATAGAGAGAAAGAAGAAAGAAAGAAAGAAAGAAAGAAAGAAAGAAAGAAGAAAGAAAGAAAGAAAGAAAGAAAGAAAGAAAGAAAGAAAGAAAAGAAAGAAAGAAAGGGAGAGAGAGGGAGGACAGAGGGAGGGAGAAAAGGAGGGAGGGGAAGGGAGGAAAAGAGACAAAGAGAGGGAGCCAGAAAGAAAAAGAAACAAAGAAACAAAGAAACAAAGAAACAAAGAAACAAAGAGAAAAGAGAAAAGAGAAAATATCTAGCCATAGGTCAACTGTTTGCTCCAACCTTCTTAGGGTTGAAAGACTTGGGTACTTGTGGATAAATGGCTTATACTTACATGAAAAGGGTAAAAGAAAAATACACATGGGACTAAAACCATTGGTAGAACTGAATAATGAGCCTAACAAATGGAAATTATTAATATCCAGAAATATTGATTACAAAAACTTGAAAAGACCACATGCAAATCACAAAAAAGGCATATTTTTATGATTTTGGAAATAGAATACAATTTCTTAAGCTTATTAGGAAAAATATTTCTAGTAGATTAATTAGTATTCAGATTCTCATTGCTATGCAACAAGAAAATCTTTATTCTGTAACATCTTAATAAATTATTCATAAACTAAAATATTCTACAGTTAAATTTCCAGAATGATTGAAATTTTACATTCATAGATTTCATTAAAGTATTTCACAATCAAAAAAAAACTGTAACAATTATTCTTCTTTGAAGGACAATCATATAGACTTTGTCCTATAAATATGGTTAAGATCAAGGAGATGTTTTAGATTTTTGTAGCATATGTAACATTTACACTGCATCTCCTACTCCTAAAAACCAGGTAACATTAAGGAACAGGGGCCAAAATGATTGAAATGGCCAGAGGTCCTGGGAGGCTGAATAAGATGGAATGGTTTGCCTGGGAAACTGTATTTATGATATAACGACAATATGATCATCAGAACAAGATCTGCATCAAAACAAGCCCTCATGATATCCCAACCATAGATGAAGTGCTATAGGCAATTCATGACTGTAGAGGGAGGGACAATCAATCTTCTCCCAAAACACACATCCTGAGAAACGATCAGATCCCAAGTCATCATCCCTGAACCTACATACATGTGAGGGACCCTAAATTGATTCAATATTCACATATAATGACAATAAAGAATAAGTGGTCATGGATTTGAGAGGATGTACTGGGAACAGTTGGGGATGGGAAAAGGTAGGATCATTCAGGGGCAAGAGGATAGAGGAAAAGATTATGGTGAACTCAATAAATAAGACTGGCTAAAATAAACATTTTATACTTTTTAGTGTAGATGATAAAAGGATATAAATAAAAGGAGCTAGGTGCTGGTTTTGCTATTGATAAGAAGACTGGTTCAGATATTTTCTGTGTTCTTTTATTTTTGGAATTTATAAAAGGTGCAAATATTTCTATCCTAAAAGTAAGTTACCATATAATAATTTCTTTTTTGCTTTGGTGAAGACATTCTTTAGAGTCTTTGAATTGGAGCTATAAGGCTGAAAATAAAATCTATTCTATTTGTACTTTCTAATTATGACCAAACTTGTAACTCCAGATATGTAATAAAAAAACATATGTTCAGAGACACATATAATCCTTATTTTTTTAGATAATCACTAGTCTGTTTTTGTTCAGTGAAATCTGTATAAATAAAAAGGCAACCTGATTGCTAATCAGTCAGAGCTGCAAGATTCCAGTGACCACCATGTGTGACTCATTCCTCCCTCAACATCTTTTCTTAGGTCATCCTGTGTATTTCAGAGGCTTACCCTGGTACTATTCTGCATTCAAAATGTGCTGGAGCAATAATGTTTCAAAACTTGTGGGAGTGGTCAACCAATGCCTTGTCTAACTTGATGCCTAAGACATGGAAGGGAACTCATTCTCAAAACTGCCAGGATGGCAGAAATCAGAAGCTGGGTAACCCAAAGACCTAAGGTTGAACAAAATAAGAAAATGAAAAATAATGAAAATTTCTAATGATATTCTATAATATTTGTAGATCAGTGCATACACAACTTCATTGGAGAGGATTCCTCTGGCAGCTGATAGGAAGAGTTGTAAAGACCCATAGCCAAGCATTAGACAGAACTTGCGGAACCCACCCCCCCACACACGCACACACAGAAAACATACAGGAATGGTTCCAAAACTGAGGGGTCCACAAAACCAGAAGAATTGTGCCCACAGAATCATCCACAGAGTTTCACAGAGACTAAAGTGGCAATCACATAGCCTGCCTGGATCTGCATAGATGCTCTGCATCTTTAGGGTTTTTCTGGAAGTGCATACACCCTTGACTCTTTCCTGCTCCTGGATCCCTTTTCCTTCTACTGGGTTGCCTCATCTTGTATCTTGCTATGCTGTGTTTCCTTAATGGCTTTAGGTGGTCTGCTCTTTTCTAAAAGGAAATGAAGGAACAGTGTATCTGGGGGACAAAGGAGAAAGAACTAGAAGGAGTAAAAATAGGGGACAATGTAATCAGGATGATAGGATAAATAATAGATTAAAATAAAGAATAAATAGAAAAAGAAAAATAACATCTCAATGCACACATAATGACCAGAAAAATAATTTATATAATATTTTGCTACAATGCTAGTCACATTTTCCATCTACATATATGTCATTTATAGGTATCATCGACATATAGATCATCTTTTATCTAATATTATCTACCAGTAGTTTTTAAATGATTTCCTGTTATATGTCCTAGTTTAAGTCCCCTCTACCTAAATTATGACACACTATGATGATCATGCTGTAAATTATTCTTGTTCTAATTAATTCATTTTCCTTCAACAAGACATTTTTTATTCATTTTGATTATGTAACAATAAATGTGAAAACTCAGAATTGTATATAAAAAGGTGAGTACAATATAGAGGAATATTAAAGTTTTAATTTGAGCAAAGCAATAAATTAAGTTGTATTCAACTTAGTTAAATGAGCCATAACATTCTCCCTTTAATGTTGATTCATTCTAATTAATAACAAAAACCATTTTAAAGCAACTTACATTAACAGTAATTTGAGAATAACCATTAAGTACTAGCAATTCATTTAAAGAAGACAAGTCATTTCACTTCCTGCAACTGATTACAGGTCCATGCTACTATGCCATAGGAGACTGACCCTCTAAATCGGCATATCCCTTCAGTCAAGACACATCCACCTCAGCCTGTCATTTAAAATAATTCCTCCAGTCTCTGTTTTGCTTAGGTTTTCACATGCTTTGCAGTTACTTAAGTGCTAGATTTTCATTTTGAAAAGTTATAACCAATTTTGAACAGACCAAAAATAGAGTGAGTTAGAGATGATCACTCTTGTAACTATCTCAAATAACTACAAAATCTATTTTGTTTCATCAAATTCACCTGTTTCATACCATTTTTCATTTATGAATTACTTGGGGACGCAAACTCATTCTCACGTCTACATTCATTTAATTATAAGGAAATAAAATACTGTAAAGTACATTCATAGCATAGGGTCATCTTCGGAGCCTGGGATTTCAGAAGACTGAGTAGCTGCTTCTGAAATGTCTTTTTGTTTTTAGTTTATGGATATCTTCTGAACAAGAACCTTTGGACTTACTTCCAACCCAAAATGAGAAGAACAACAGCACAAAAACTGTGCCTTACTATGCTTAAGGCTGTGGTGTTTTTGTTTGTTAATGTGGATTTTTTTCTTGTTTGCATTGTTTTGGGATTATCACTCCCCCCAAAGTGTTGAGCTTGTTTTTTCTTTTTCTTTTGTTTAGTAATTAAACTATTTATTGTCTTTACATCCCAATCACAGCTTTGCTTCTCTACTTTCCTCCCAGACCACCCTCCTATCTCCCCTTTCCCAGTCTACCCTTCATTTCCTTCTCATCAGAAAAGGGAGGACTCTGATAGATATCAAACAGCCTTAGCATAGCATATTACAGTTAAGACTAGGAACATCTTCTATTCAGGCTCATCAAGATAGCAAAGAGAGGATAAAGGAATCCAAGGCATGCAATGTAGTCAGAGACAGCTTCAGCTGCTGCTTGAGGAATCCCACAGTAAGACCAAGATGCACAACATCATCAGTATCTCTGCATCATAAATATTTGCAGATACCTACATAAATAACTTTATCAACTTACATGTATTTCTCTAAGATTTAATGTTTGATCAAGTAATTATTAAAATGAAAATAGTCTTGAAGATGATCTTAGATTATTTCAAATTCAATGAGTTCTAGACCAGACCTTATTTTCATCCATTTGCCCTGTCTAATGGTTTAACAGCTGGTCAACATTGGCTCATTAGTACTTCAGTATAGAAGAGCTCATCTGAGCCAGATTTCAAATGAACATTTCTCAGCAATAGATTAGCTTTCTAGACTTGTTAGAACTGTATTTGGAAAGGAGTAGATGATTTTGAATAAATTAGGGAAACTGAGGTAAAAAAATAAGTGATTTATTTTATGAGAAAAACAATAATAAAAAATGTACCATATGTAGTATTTATTTCCATACTAGGAATGGGTAGAAATTATTTGCTGTTCTTGCTTCTATCATTTCAAGAGATTAATAATTGTTAGAAATGCATATATCAAGCTGACCATTTGTTTGGTTTACCCTACAGCTATCAAATGCTTTTGAATTATTTTAGCATTTCCATGCATTGTAATGCATATGTCACAATTCTGGCAAGCAATTATCTAGTTACATTATATCCCTGTCACTACTTCTTTGAACAGCAAGGAGTATTTTATAAATTGATCATATGTAGTTACTTACTTACTTACCTAGTTTAAAACAGGTGCCTAGCAATCTTACAATTTATAGAAATTATTATATTGCCAAAATGTTCTTAATCAAGAAGTCTATGGAGATAAATCTTATTTTTGTCTCTCATATTTAGGAGATATCCTGATATGTACATGCCTCAAAAGGCAAGGGTTAAGAGAGAAAAGAAAGGGAGAAAATCGTACTAGATGAACACATTAAGCTAACCGACACAGATGCTTCGGTTAAGCTAGGCTGGACCCAGCATTCCAGCTTGCTTATCACCAGCCAGCAGCATTACCAACTGTTTTATATATGAACACTGACCAGCGATTTAAAGATAGAGAACATACTAAAGCTCACATTAAGGTACCAAAACGTAGTAAACTTAAGAATGAAACCTTTAACAGGGGTTATGTTTCCATTTTTCTAAACTTGTTCTGTTCTCTAGAAGGAAGACAAAAATTAAGGAAAATTGACAGGCTAAATTCTATACAAAAAATAAGACTTTAGAAAAATGTCAATAAAAAAACAAGCAAGTTAGAGGGAAAAATGTACAACTCAAAAAATGCTATAAGTACTTACTTAAATTTTGCAAAAGAGCATGCAGAATAAGTAAAAACTGGGGTAGGTGTTCCATTGAAATGAGAATTTCAAAATAAGGCAGTTTTCTGAGAATTTACAACACGAACTGAATGAGCAGCAGGGATTAAATGTGATGTGTTCTTTAGTCATCAAAGTGAGCATATATGTCTACTTGTAGCGTTTACTATTAATTGTGGTTGGACACTATTACAAATGGGCATTTTATTGACTTGTATTATACAGTTATAGGTTTGGATAGAGGAGGGTATACTAGTAACTCCCTATATTACACAACTCTATGCTCTCAATGTTTCTCCAGATATAAAGTCAACCTAGGCATCTTAACGACTTTGCCAGTATGTCTGTCATTGACACGTGTAATGAATCAACATAACCACAACAAATAAGAACAGAAGCAGACAACTTCAGCTAGACCATCTGTGGCAAAAAAAATCATAGCTGTGGTGGTTTGAATATGTTTAGCCCAGGGAGTGGCACTGATTAGAAGATGTGCCTTCCTTGTTGGAGGAAGTGTGTCACTATGGGAGTTGGCTTTGAAACCCTCCTCATCATCATGTGGGGAGCCAGTCTTCTGATTGTCTTCAGAACAAGATGTAGAATTCTCAGCTCCTCCAGTGTCATGCATGACTGGATGTTGCCATGTTTCCTGCTTTGATGATTAGGGACTAAACCTCTGAACCCTTAAGCCCTAAGAATTGCCTTGGTCATGGTGTCTCTTCACAACAGTGGAAAGCTTAATACAATAGCCCAGTTTAAAATCAAAATCAAGCAACGAAAATAGAATGAAGCAAATTGTTATACTGTGTGTATATGTGAATAAAAACAAGTGAGAATCATAAATATGGATTAAAATCCCAGATGTCTATATCTGCTTTAGATCTACGAGGAATACATATCAACTAAGTCATGTTTTCTGTATGCAGAGTCAGTCTGGATATGACACTTGAGAACTCCTAAAACACATGCACCAAAAACCACATGTACCAGAAACATGTGGTTTTTATCACTATTGATCTGTAGTACAGCTTGAGATCAGAGATGGTGATTCTTCCAGAAGTTCTTTTTTTGTTAAAAATAGTTTCAGCACTTCTGGGGTTTTTTTGTTTCTCCATGTGAAGTTGAGAATTGCTCTTTTCATGACTGTGAAGAATTCTGTTGGAATTTTGATGTGAATTTTATTGAATATGTAGGTTGCTTTTGGTAAGCTAACAATTTTCACTAGGTTAATCCTACAAATCCAGAAAAATGAGAGATTTCACTATCTTCATTTGTCTTCTTTAATTTCATTTTTCAGGGACTTGAAATTTTTCTCATACAGATCTTTCATGGGTTTCATTAAAGTTACGCCAAGGTATTTTATACAATTTGTGGCTATTGTAAAGGGTACTGTTTCTCTAATTTCTTTTTTAGCCTGTTTATCATTTGTATAAAGGAAAGCTACTTATTTGAGTTAATTATATATCCAGCCAGATTGCTAGCATTGTTTATCAGCTCTAGTACTATGATACAATTTGGGGTTGGTCAGTCATGTATACTACCATATCATCTACTAATGGCAATACCTTGATTTCTTCCTTTCCTTCCTATCCACTCAATCTCCTTTGCTTATCTTACTGCTCTAGTTATAACTTCAAGTTATAGATAAGGAGAGAGTGGGCACACGTGTCTTGTCCCTGATTTTTGTAGGATTGCTTCAAGTTTCTCTTATTTAACTTGATGTTGGCTACTGTTTTGCTGTATATTGCTTTTCTTATGTTTAGGAATGTATGCCTTGAATTCATAATCTCTCTAAGACTTGGAATATGAAGCCATGTTGAATTTTGTCAACGGCTTTTTCAGCATCTACAAAAAGATCAGGTCTTTTTTTCCTTTGAGTTTGTTTATATAGTAGATTGTTTATATAGGACATTGATGGATTTCCATAGTATATTGACCTATTGCTGCATCCCTGGGATGAAGCCTACTTTATCATGGTGAATGATCATTTTGATGTGCTCTTGGAATCTGTTTGCGAGAATTTTATTCAGTATTTTTTGCATCGATATTCATAACTGAAATTGGTCTGAAGTTCCCTTTCTTTGTTGGATCTTTGTGTGGTTTAGATATCAGAATAACTGTAGTCTCTCAGAAGGAATTAGGTAATGTTCTTTCTGTTTCCCTTTTATGGAATAGTTTGAGGAGTCTTGGTATTAGCTCTTCACTGAAGGTCTGGTAGGATTCTACACCACAACCATCTGGCCTTGGGTTCTTATTCTACAGAAGGATTTTAATGACTTCTTATAATTCTTTTAAGGTTACAGGATTTTTTAGATAGTTTAAATGAGCTTGATTTAACTTCGGTGTGTAGTATCTATCTAGAAAATCATCCATTTCATCTAGATTTTTTATGTTGTGGAATATAGGCTTTTGTTGTAAGATACGATAATTTTTTGAATGTTCTGTTTCTGTTGTTATGGCTCCCTTTTCATTTCCAACTTGGTTAATTTGGATACTGTCTCTGTGCCTTTTAGGTATGGACAAGGTTTTGTCTATCTTGCTTGATTTTCTCAAAGAACTAGCTCTTGGTTTTGTTGATTCTTTGTATTGTTCATTTTCTTTCTAATTGTTGATTTTAGCTCTAAGTTGGACTATTTCCTTTGTCTACTCTTTTGGGTATGTCTGCTTCTTTTTGTTTCACATCTTTCAAGTATACTATTAAGTTGTTAATATAGGATCTCTCCAATTTATGAAGGCACTCATTGCTATGAATTTACCTCATTGTACTGCTCTCATTGTTTCCTAATAGTTTGGTAATGTTGTGCCATCATTTTCTTTGAATTCTAAAAAGTCTTTCTTCATTTCTTCTCTGACCTAATTTGTCATTCAGTACATAGTTGTTCAGAAAGCATTTTGGCTTTCTGTCGTTTTTGTTGTTATTGAAGTCCAGCCTTAGTCCATGGTGATCTGATAGAATGCAAGGAATTATTTCAATCTTTTTGTATCTGTTGAGGCTTGTTGTGTGTCAGTTTTGGAGAAGATCCCAGGAGGTGCTGAGAAGAAGGTATATTCTTTTGTTTGTGGTTGAAATGTTCTGTAGATGTCTGTTAAATTCATTTAGTTCAGTACTTTCATTAGTTTCATTGAATATCTGTTTACTTTCTGTTAATGACCTGCCCATTGGTGTGAATGGGGTGCTGAAGTTTTCCACTATTATTGTGTGAAGTTCAATGTATGTTTTGAGCTTTTCTAAAGTGTGTTTTATGAATTTGGGTTCACTTTCACATGATGCATAGATATTCATAATTGAGACTTGATCTTGGTGGATTTTTCCTTTGATGAATATGAAGTATCCTTCCCCATCTTCTTTGATTACTTTTGTTTGAAAGTTTATTTTAAAGGGTACTTAAGATAAGTTGCTTGGAAAACTTCTTTCCAGCTCTTTACTCTAATGGAGTATGTATCTTTGTTTCTGAGGTATGTTTCTTGTTTGCAGAAGAATCATGGATCCTGTTTAAGTATCTTTTCTGTTAGCCTGTGTCTTCTATTGCAGAATTGATTCCATTGACGTTGAGGGATATTAATAATCAACAAGTATCAATTCCTGTTATCTTCTGTTATCTTGCTTTTGGAAGTTGCATTATGTGTGTGTGTGATTCTCTACTTTTGTGTTTGTTGTAAGATAATTTCTTGTATTCTTTTGATTGTAGTCACCCTCATTGTATTGAGGTTTTCCCTCTAATATCCTCTGTATCCCTTCTAATTGAAGTATTCCCTCTAATATTCTTTCTCTGTTCTGCACATTTAGTGTTTTGATTATTATGGGGTGGGAAGTCTAATCCTTATTTGCCTAATCTATTTGGTGTTTTATAGGCTTTGGTATGTTTACGGCCATCTTTCTTCAAGATAGGAAGTTTTCTTTCATGATTTTTGTTGAAGATGTCTTCTGGCCCTTTGAACTTTAATCTTCAACCTCTTGTATTCCTATTATTCGCAGACTTGGTCTTTAAATTGTGCTCCAAATCTCCCAGGTTAGAAATTGAATTAGAATCTTTTTACACTTGGCATTTTCTTTGACCTAAGTATACATATGTTCTATAGTATCTTCTGTACCTGAGATTCTCTCTTGTATCTTCTATCTCTGTTAGTGATGCTTTTTTTTCACAGTTCCTGTTATCTTCCCTAGGTTTTCCATCACTAGGATTGTCTCCAGTTGTGATTTATTTATTGTTTCCATTTCCATTTTTTCAGTCTTAGACCATTTTGTTCAATTCCTTCTCCTCTTTTTTTCCTATATTTCTTTAAGAAATTTACTTGTTTTTTCTTTAAGGGTTTCTACCTTTTTTCTGTGTTCAGTTTGGCTATTCCTCAGAAAATTATACATAGTACTACCTGTGAACCCAGTTATATCACTCCTGGGCATATACCCAGAAGATGCTCCTACATGTAATAAGGACACATGCTCCACTATTTTCATAGCTGCCTTATTTATAATAGCCAGAAGCTGGAAAGAATCCAGATGTCCCTCAACAGAGGAATGGCTACAGAAACTGTGGTATATATGCACAATGGAGTACTAATCAGTTATTAAAAACAATGAATTCATGAAATTCTTAGACAAAGGGATGGAACTAAAAAGTGTCATCCTGAGCGAAGTAATCCAATCACAAAAGAATGCACATGGTATGCACTCACGAATAAGCGGATATTAGCCCCAAAGCTCAAAATACACAAGTTACAATTCACCCAGCACAGGAATCTCAAGCAGAAGGAGGACTTAAGTAAAGGTGCTTTGGTTCCTCTCAGAAAGGGAACAAAATAGTCGCAGGAGCAATAAAGGAGACAATGTGTGGAGCATAGACTGAAGTAAAGGCCACTGGAGACTGCTCTATGTAGGAATTCATTCTATAAATAGTCACCAAACCCCAACACTACTATGGACTACAAGAAGTGTATACCAAAAGGAGCATGCCATGGTTTTCTCTGGAGGGACCCTGACAGAGCCTTACAAATACAGAGGCAGATACTAGCAACCAACTATTGGACTGGGCGTGGGGTCCCCAATGGAGGAGCTCAAGGGTGGTCTGGAGGAACTGAAGGGGTTTACAGCCCCACGGGAAGAACAATGATTTCGTCCACCCAGATGCCCTAAGACACCCAGGGACTGAACCATCAACCAAGGGGTGCACATGGTTCCATCAAAAAATGTGGCAGAGGAAGGCCTTGTTGGGTATCAGTGGGAGGAGTGGTCCTTGGTCAGGTAAAGGCTCAATAGAGGCCCCAACAAAGGGAAACCTAGGGGGAGGAGGTGGGAGTGTGTTGGGTGGAGGGGCATATATGTGGAGGCAGGGGGTGGGAGGAGAGGTTGGGGGTCTTTGGGGAGGGGGGAATTGGGAAAGGTTTTACCATTGGCAATGTAAATGAGGATGATATTCAATTAAAAAAAAGTATTTAAATCATGCTTAAAGGCATCTATCATCTTCATGAGATGGGATTTAAAGTCAGAATCCTGCTTTTCAGTTGCACTATATTATCCAGAGCTTGCTATGATAGGAGAGCTGTGTTCTGATCATAATAAATTGAATTGCTAACTTTTAATTATGTTCTTGTGCTTGCCTTGTGCAATCTGGTTGTCTCTGTTAACTGGCCTGACTGTCTTTGACTGTAGCAGGCCTCCTTGGAGGCAGGAGCTGTGTGTCTCAGGTTACACCAGTCCTCCTGTGTCCTAGTTAGAATAGTCCTTCTGGGACACAGGCAATGTTGTGAAATGGGGGAGCATGCAGGGAATCTGTCACATGTGAAGGTGGAGGTATAGACTGAAAGGCTGATGGGGCTCTGGCAGGGCCAGACAGATACCATGTCTTCTGGGTTCTAGGAGGAGACCGATGGTGTGGGTATTGGAGCAAGGGTCCTACCTGTGTCCCTGGTTAGAACAGACCTTCTGGGAGACAGGAATGGCTGTCAGGTGTGGGAGTAGGCATTCCAGTATACCACAGGTGCAGGTGGAGGTACAGATTGAGAGGAACCAGTACTTTTATTTTAATGCAGCTAATATTAAATGTCATTTTGGATTAAGAAAATTTTTTCAATAAAATTAGTGAAGGTTTTTCCTTTATTTTCATTTATTTTTACAGTTACCATGTTCATTTTATTTTTTAGAAATTTTAAAATTCATTTCACTCTCATGCAACACATTCTAACTGTTGTCTTCCCTTCCTGCCCTCCCTCCCTCTCGCTTCTTCCTCTTCCTCCCCCTTCCCGGTCTGTCCTCACTCCTCCCATTCCCAATGATCCACTGATTCTACATTTCCCTTCACAAAATTAGAACTCCAAGTTGTATCAAACAACCAGGGCATAACAAAAATCAATAAGTTTAGGAATAAACAATTATACACTTAAATCAAGGCTAAGCAAAGCAACCCAGTTGGAGAAAGATGGCCAATCCAGCAGGCAAAAGAGTCAGAGATACCTTACTCCCATTATTAGAAACCCAAAGCAAAGAAAAATAAAACAAAGAAAGAAAAAAACAAGCTAAGCAACTATAGTTGTATGCAAAGGGCCTCACTAGGACCCACGTAAGCTCCCTGGTTGTCACTTCAGTATCCGTGAACCTTTAGTAACACTGTTTAATTGATTCTGTTGGCCATGTTCTCCTTTTGTCCTCAAAGCCTTTGGCTCCTATAATCCTTCCTTCCATCTTCTGCGTGGTTCTATGATATCTCCCTAATGCCTGTAGGTCTCTTTATCAGCTCTTATCATAGACCAGAGGAAGACTCTCTGATGTCAATTGGGCAAGTAGGCACCAATCTGTGAGTATAGCAGGATATCACAAGGAACCCTTTCATTGACTCTTTTTTAGTCATATTTAATTCTACATTAGTACTCTGGGCTACCCAGTATTCAGTTGTAGGTTTCTTCAGGCAGTGTTTGGCGTGATCTTCCTCTCATGACCTGGGTTTCAATTGAAACATACATTGGTTTGCCACTCCCATAAATTCTGCAACATTGGTGCCCCAGCACATCTTGAAGGAGGGACAGGTTACAGGTCTGAGGTTTTGCGTTTTGATGGGTGTCCCACTCTTACCATTAGAAGCCTTTCCTGGTTTTAGAAGTTGGCCTATTTTATGCTTTGTATCCTCCATTACTAGGAGTTCCCATGTACTAGGTTTCCACATTTCCTTCATTAGTGCCCCCAATTCTACTAACCTCACTCTGTGCTCTCTACTTGAATCTCTTCCCCCTTACCAGATCCTTATTATTCCCATCCTCACCTGATCCAAGTTAACCAACAGAATCTATTCCATGTCCCCTTTCCAGGAAGATTTGCATGTCCCCACTAATGCCCTTCTTGTACCTCTCAGGGTCTTTGCATTGTAGCATGATGATCAGGTGACCATAAATGTGTGGATTTACATCTAAGTTTTTGATTCAGTTTAATTGATCAATCTGTCTATTTTTATGACAAAACCACCAGGATTTTCCTACTATAGCTATGTACTAGAGCTTGAAATCAGGGATGGCAGTACCTCCACAAGTTCTTTTATTGTTCGAGATTGTTTTAAACATCTTGGGTTTTTCATTTGTCTATATGAAGTTATGTATTGTTCTTCAAGGTCAACAAAAAATTGTATTGGAATTTGGATGGCAATTTCATAGAATCTATACATTGCTGTTGATAGGATGGCGATTTTTACAATGTTAATTCTATTAATCTATGAGCATAGGAGATATTTTCTTCTTCTAATATCTTCTGATAATTTCTTTCTTTAAAGGCTTGAATTTTTTATCACATAAGTCTTTCACTTATTTGTTTAGCGATATCCCAAATTATTTTATAATATTTAGGGTTATTGTGAAGGGTATTTTTTCCTGCTTTCTTTTTCAGTCTATTTGTCGTTTATATAAGGAAGACTACTCATTTTATTCAAATTAATTTTTATATCCATCCATTTCTGGGCCTTTCAATGAATAATATCATTTATTATTTTTACAGTATTGAATTATGTTGAAGCTAATCAATCATAAAAATTCTGAATATAAAAAGCAATTTTATAAATTACTAAAAGTTAATCACTGCTTGGTGTAATTTGAAGGTAATAAGCTGTTTATCTGTTGTCCTAGCCCTCAGGCCCTTGAGATGGTCTTTGGGGCTTGGGAGTAAGATGGCTCAGAATCACAGACACAGATGCCCAGAGCCAGATTAGGAACTGAAGTATACTCATGTAATGAAATAGTGATGGGTGCCTCTATACCCTGTGCTCATGTTTCTTTAGTCCATAACTTTTTTGTCCTGCCCTACTGGCACAAGCCAACTGGCTACAACATGCTCAGTTTATCTCCAGGTGTCACACAGATTCCCAGATTAGTGAATGTGAAAAATTCTGTTGCCCATGCATGGGCCATTGCCAGTCAGAACATGTTGACTGACTCCTCAATCATTTATCTTTTCTAATATTGACTATGTTTTGTCAAAACTATGAAAATGTTTGAATATCAACTCCAAATGAATCTCTTCAATCCACAAAAGAGAGAATGCAAACAAAACCATTATTTTCTGTTGTGCCCAGTGAATGAATCTCTTGATATTGTTATGGCATTCTATATAGTGACAGAGTTTTGTGACTAAAATAGTAATGTTGCAGATGGTTCATACTGGAATCATTCATATAGTGAGAAAAATAAGCCAGAAACTGAATGGCAAATGCTACATGAGCATACTCATATTTGTAAATAAAAGATTAACATTACAGAAATTGGTGGTAGAATAACAGTCATCAGAGGCTTTGGAGAGAAGCAGACATGGAGAAATGAAAAAGGTTGAACAGTGTTATTAACATAAGTTTGATAGGAGTAAGTACTAGAGAAAGTCATATAGTAGGAAGATAATGAGTAGTAATGAATACAGTGCATTTTATAAAGTTAGAACCAAGTTGCTTAAATGTTTTATAAGTAAATGGTAGGTAATTGAGGAGATTGCTATATTCAGTGTAATTATACAATGTATTGTGTAAGAATATATCACATGTATATATCAAAACATAATATGTATCTCAGTATATGTGCAAGCTTTATATCTTTAATGTTTCTGATAAAAGAAAACTAAAAATATATTAAAAAGAACAGTTGATGTGGCCTATGGAAACATATCCTCAGAGTTTTGAGGATATCACTTTTACTCCCCTACCTAATAGGAAGGGGGATAACATTTGAAATGTACACAAAAGGAACGATAAATGAAAACTATTATTTGTAATAATGTAGCTAGCATATAAATAAAATAATTAATAACAGTATGTTTCATAGAGGATGAAGAATGTGTATCTTAAAACAGAAAATTTTCTCCACACCCTCTCCAACACCTGCTGTCTCCTGAATTTTTAATCTTAGCCATTCTGACTTGTGTAAGGTGAAATCTCAGGGTTGTTTTGATTTGCATTTCCCTAATGACTAATGAAGTTGAGCATTTTTTAAGATGCTTCTCCGCCATCCGAAGTTCTTCAGGTGAGAATTCTTTGTTTAACTCTGTACCCCATTTTTTAATAGGGTTGTTTGGTTTTCTGGAGTCTAACTTCTTGAGTTCTTTATATATATTGGATATTAGCCCTTTATCTGATGTAGGATTGGTGAAGATCTTTGCCCAATTTGTTGGTTGCCGATTTGTCCTTTTGATGGTGTCCTTTGCCGTACAGAAACTTTGTAATTTTATGAGGTCCCATTTGTCAATTCTTGCTCTTAGAGCATACGCTATTGGTGTTCTGTTCAGAAATTTTCTCCCTGTACCAATGTCCTCAAGGGTCTTCCCCAGTTTCTTTTTTATTAGCTTCAGAGTGTCTGGCTTTATGTGGAGGTCCTTGATCCATTTGGATTTGAGCTTAGTACAAGGAGACCAGGATGGATCAATTCGCATTCTTCTGCATGCTGACCTCCAGTTGAACCAGCACCATTTGTTGAAAAGGCTATCTTTTTTCCATTGGATGTTTTCAGCCCCTTTGTCGAGGATCAAGTGGCCATCGGTGTGTGGGTTCATTTCTGGATCTTCAATCCTGTTCCACTCCTCCACTGCTGGTGGGGTTGCAAATTGGTACAACCACTCTGGAAATCAGTCTGGCGGTTCCTCCGAAAACTGGGCACCTCACTTCCAGAAGATCCTGCTATACCACTCCTGGGCATATACCCAGAGGATTCCCCACCATGTAATAAGGATACATGCTCTACTATGTTCATAGCAGCCCTATTTATAATTTCCAGATGCTGGAAAGAACCCAGGTATCCCTCAACAGAAGAGTGGATGCAAAAAAATGTGGTATATCTACACAATGGAGTACTATTCAGCCATTAGAAACAATGAATTCATGAAATTCTTAGGCAAATGGATGGAGCTAGAAAACATCATACTAAGTGAGGTAACCCAGACTCAAAAGGTGACTCATGGTATGCACTCACTAATAAGTGGATATTAACCTAGAAAACTGGAATACCCCAAACATAATCCATACATCAAATGAGGTACAAGAAGAAAGGAGGAGTGGCCCCTTGCTCTGGAATGACTCAGTGAAGAAGTATAGGGCAAAACCAGAATGGGGAAGTGGGAAGGGGAGGGGGGGAGGACAGGGGGAGAGAAGGGGGCTTATAGGACTTTCGGGGAGTGGGGGGGCTAGAAAATGGGAAATCATTTGAAATGTAAATAAAAAATATATCGAATAAAAAATAAAAAAAAAAAACAAAAAAAACCCAGAAAATTTTGATGGGTATTGTGCTGAATCTGTATATAGTTTTTACCAAAATGACCATTTTAACTATATTAATCCTGCCAATACATGAGCATGGGGGATTTTTCCATTTTCTGGGGTCTTCTTCCATTTCCTTCTTCAGAGTCTTGAAGTTCTTGTCATACAGATCTTTCTGACTCTACAGGTCAGAGTCACACCAAGGTACTTTATACTCTTTGTGGCTATTGTGAAGGGTGTCATTTCCCTAATTTCTTCCTCAGCCTGCTTATCCTTTGAATATAGGAAGGCTACTGATTTGCTTAAGTTGATTTTATAACCTGCCACATTGCTGAAGTTGTTTATCAGCTGTAGGAGTTCTCTAGTAGAGTTTTTTGGGTCACTTAGGTAGACTATCATATCATCTGCAAATAGTGATAGTTTGACTTCTTTGTTTCCAATTTGCATTCCTTTAACATCCTTATGTTGTCTAATTGCCTGAACTAGTACCTCAAGTACAATATTGAAAAGAAAAGGAGAGAGGGGGCAGCCTTGTCTAGTCCCTGATTTTAGTGGGATTGCTTCAAGTTTCTCTCCATTTAGTTTGATGTTAGCTACTGGTTTGCTGTATATTGCTTTTACTATGTTTAGGTATGGGCCTTGAATTCCTGTTCTTTCCAAGACTTTAAGCATGAAAGGATGCTGAATTTTATCAAATGCTTTTTCAGCATCCAATGAAATGACCATGTGGCTTTTTTGTTTGAGTTTGTTTATGTAGTGTATTGCATTGATGGATTTCCGTATATTGAACCATCCCTGAATCCCTGGGATAAAGCTTACTTGATCATGGTGGATGATCGTTTTGATGTGTTCTTGTATTCAGTTGGCAAGAACTTTATTGAGTATTTTTGCATCGATGTTTATAAGGGAAATTGGTCAGAAGTTCTCTTTCTTTGTTGGATCTTTGTGTGGTTTTGGTATCAGAGTAATTGTGGCTTCATAGAATGAATTGGGTAGTGCTCCTTCTGTTTCTATTTTGTGGAATAGTTTGAAGAATATTGGTGATAGGTCACCTTTGAAGGTCTGATAGAATTATGCACTGAAACCATCTGGTCCTGTGCTTTTTTTGGTTGGAAGACTTTCTATGCCCCCTTCTACTTCTTTAGGGGTTATGGGACTGTTTAGATGCTCTATTTGGTCCTGATTTAATTTGGGTATTTTGTATCTGTCTAGGAAATTGTCCATTTCCTCCAGATTCTCCAGTTATGTTGAGTATAAGCTTTTGTAGTAGGATCTGATTATTTTTTGAATTTCCTCAGTTTCCGTTGTTAAATCCCCCCATTTCATTTCTAATTTTATTAATTTGGATACTTTCTCTATGCTCTTTGGTCAGTCTGGCTAAGGGTTTATCTATCTTTTTGATTTTTTCTCAAAGAACGAGCTCCTGGATTCGTTGATACTTTGTATGGTTCAGTTCTTCATAGAGTAGGAAAGAGCAAGTCTCAAATTCATCTGGAATAACAAAAAACCCAGCATAGCTAAAACTATTCTCAACAACAAAAGAAATTCTGGGGGAATCAGTATCCTGGACCTCAAGCAATATTACAGAGCAATAGTGTTAAAAAAACTGCATGGTATTGGTACAGCGACAGGCAGGCAGATCAATGGAACAAGATTGAAGATCCAGAAATGAACCCCCACACCTATGGCCACTTGATTCTCAACAAAGGAGCTGAAAACATCCAGTGGAAAAAAAGATAGCCTTTTCAACAAATGGTGCTGGTTCAACTGGAGGTCAGCATGCGGAAGATTGCGAATTGATCCATCCTTATCTCCTTGTACTAAGCTCAACTCCAAATGGCTCAAGGACCTCCACATAAAGCCAGACACTCTGAAGCTAATATAAAAGAAATTGGGGAAGACCCTTGAGGACATCAGTACAGGGGGAAAGTTCCTGAAGAGAACACCAATAGCTTATGCTCTAAGATCAAGAATAGACAAATGGGACCTCATAAAATTACAAAGTTTCTGTAAGGCAAAGGACACCACCAAAAGGACAAATTGGCAACCAACAAATTGGGCAAAGATCTTCACCAACCCTACATCAGATAGAGGGCTAATATCCAATATATATACAAAGAACTCAAGAAGTTAGATCCCAGAAAGCCAAATAACCCTATTAAAAATGGGGTACGGAGCTAAACAAAGAATTTTCACTCAGAGAACTTTGGATGGCTGAGAAGCATCTTTAAAAATGCTCAACTTCATTAGTCATTAGGGAAATATAAATCAAAACAACCCTGAGATTTCACCTTATACCAGTCAGAATGGCTAAGATTAAAAATTCAGGAGATAGCAGGTGTTGGCGAGGATGTGGAGAAAGAGGAACACTCCTCCCCTGCGGGTGGGGTTGCAAATTGGTACAACCACTCTGGAAATCAGTTTGGCTTTTCCTCAGAAAACTGGGCATGTCACTTCCGAAAGATCCTGCTATATCACTCCTGAGCATATACCCAGAGGATTCCCCAGCAGGTAATAAGGATAAGTGCTCCACTATCTTCATAGCAGCCCTATTTGTAATAGCCAGAACCTGGAAAGAACCCAGGTATCCCTCAATGGAAGAATGGATGCAAAAAATGTGGTATACATACACAATGGAGTACTATTCAGCTATTAGAAACAATGAATTCATGAAATTCTTAGACAAATGGATGGAGCTGGAGAAAATCATACTAAGTGAGGAAACCCAGTCTCAAAAGATTAATCACAGTATGCACTCACTAATAAGTGGATATTAGCCTAGAAAATTGGAATACCCAAAACATAATCCACACATCAAATGATGTACAAGAAGAACGGAGGAGTGGCCTGGTTCTGGAAAGACTCAGTGTAGCAGTATAGGGCAAAACCAGAACAGGGAAGTGGGAAGGGGTTGATGGGAGAAAAGGGGGGAGGGAAGAGGGTTTATGGGACTCTCGGGGAGTGGGGAGCCAGAAAAGGAAATTATTTGAAATGTAAATAAAAAATATATCAAATAAAAAATATTAAAAATAAAATAAAGATGTAAAAAACAAGAACAGAAAATTTTGTATATGCTTAATAGTCATTGTCACATATTCCCTATACAAAAGAGTCCTTAAAAGATGGGAGACTTTTGGAATAAATAGTATTCAATAAAATCCCTTGATGTCTAAACTGAGTTTCAGGCCTTGTCTGAATAAATAAATAAATAAATAAATAAATAAACAAGCAAATAAGCAAACTTAAAATTATCTAAGCTCTTTGATTCCAAAATAGAGTGCTAATAAAATCTTGATAGGTTTGCAATAAATCCACCTAGGCCTTATAGGGCTGAAATAAGCCTGCTGGGACACGTCCACAGACAGAGTGGAGCCACAGAGATGAGGTCACACTCAGTATCCACTGCCCCTTGCCATGAAGTTGAGGGCACACAATGACTTTGCCACTATTGACACTGAGTGTCCCCTGGAGCTCCATCAGCTTTTCAGGCAATAACACAGCCATAGATCTTTCTCCTTTGAGCTTCTAATTTTATTCTTCGAGTATATTTTAATTACATACTTGAGTTAAGTGCTCTGTTACTTGTTTCTTAAGAGCAAAGGTAAACTTTGGTGACCTTTACATGAACCCAAGGAATGCTGATGCTTCAATTATGCATTTCCTCCTGGTTATTTCTCATGTTTCATTGCATACTACATGTATTACTCCTTTGACATATCCATTTCTTAGCCCATTCTAGTTTTCTGACCCTCAAAGGTACCCTAATGTAAACCCACCTAACTAAAGACTCAATACTAGGACACACATGAAAGAGAAAACACAGCATTTCTCTGTCCTTGTCTGAGTTTTCTTGTGTAGAATGATTATTTCTTCATCCATTTACCTACAAATTTCACTATTTCAGTTTTATTTACAGTGTAACAGAATTTCATTGTACACATACTCTTTTCATAATTTATCCACGAAATGATGAACATGTAGGCTATTTCCTAGCAAATGGATGGAGCTGGAGAACATCATACTAAGTGAGACAACCCAGTCTCAAAAGATCAATCATGGTATGCACTCAGTAATAAGTGGATATTAGCTTGGAAAACTGGAATATGCAAAACATAATCCACACTTCAAATGAGGTACAAGAAGAACGGAGGAGTGGCCCCTAGTTCTGGAAAGACCCAGTGTAGCAATATAAGGCAAAACCAGAACAGGGAAGTGAGAAGGGATGGGTGGGAGAACAGAGGGAGGGAAGGGGGCTTATGTGACTTTCGGGGAGTGGGGAACCAGAAAAGGGGAAATCATTTGAAATGTAAATAAAAAATATATCTAATAAAATTAAAAAAATAAACTATGAATTACCAATAACATATAGGTACCAGATTAAGGAAGGTATTAAAAGTACTTCCTTTGTTTAATTTGAGAATACTTCATGATCCCTGTTGCTTTGGTCCTCTGCTGCATGAATCTAAGTATGTGCTTGCCTGAATGAAATCTTGTGAATCACCTGTTTCTACTTCTCTGCATTACTCTGTGTGTCTATCCCTAAAAATGGTCTTTCAGTTTGTACTTATTGAACATCACAGGTAGTATCATGTAGAGAAAAAAGAGCAACACATTTCAGAAAATCCTTAACAAAATTTTACAAGAAATTGAGTTGCTGATACCAATAGACCCCAAGTGACCCAGATTATAAAAGGTACTATGAATATCATTTTTATCAATCAACACCCCAACATTGTGTCCTATATTATTCATAAATGAGGTATCCAATTGCTTGCAACCTCTGTATTTGCCGATTTCAGAAAATGACACATAAGTATCATTCTGTCAGCAGCATAAAAGGATACATATCTTAAGATTATAGCTAAGCATGAATTTAGGTGGTAGAAGTTGATTATATGAGAAATCTAAGGCAAGTAAGGTTTTTGCACTCTTTTCATAAAACAACTTCAAAGTGATAGTTTTGCTTTATTATACTACATTTTATTTTGCTGTATTTTTTAAAATTAATCAATCAAAAAATTAATGAATGAAAGTCTAGCCACTAGCGTAAAGTGTAAACAATTAAACTGTTACTTTTAGCAGCTGAGAGAAGAAAGTTAGATTCCTACAATAGAGTGATATTAGACTTAAAAACTACCCCAGGACACACCTCAAACTCAGGACTAACAAAGAACGGACCCCACAATTTTTTTCTGTACTTTTATTTGGCAACACTTTGGAGTGTTTTGTTTTGTTTTGTTTTGTTTTGTTTCTTTGGGGATGTCATTTTATACTATTTTCCTGGCTTTGGGAGATTTCCTTGTACTGGATTTTCATTTGTCTTTTGAGAAAAAACATAAAGTTGCTGGGTAGGAAGGGGGAGAGGATTGGGAAAAGCTTAGAAGGGAAGAATATAATCAAAATGTTTCTGAATTACAAGTTGGCTTTTTTATGGTTTTCTTTTTTTTTTTTTACTCGATATATTTTTTTTTTTACATTTCAAATGATTTCCCCTTTTCTAGCCCCCAACTCCCTGAAAGTCCCATAAGCCCTCTTCCCTCCCCCCTTTTCTCCCATCAACCCCTTCCTATTTCCCTGTTCTGGTTTTGCCCTATACTGCTACACTGAGTCTTTCCAGAACCAGGGGCCACTCCTCCGTTCTTCTTGTACATCATTTGATGTGTGGATTATGTTTTGGGTATTCCAATTTTCTAGGCTAATTCCACTTATTATTGGGTGCATACCATGATTAATCTTTTGAGTCTGGGTTACCTCACTTACTATGATGTACTCCAGCTCCATCCATTTGTCTAAGAATTTCATGAATTCATTGTTTCTAATGGCTGAATAGTACTCCATTGTGTATATATACCACATTTTTTGCATCCATTCTTCCGTTGAGGATACCTGGGTTCTTTCCAGCTTCTAGCTATTATAAATAGGGCTGCTATGAACATAGTAGAGCATGTATCCTTATTACATGCTAGGGAATCCTCTGGGTATATGCCCAGGAGTGGTATAGCAGGGTCCTCCGGAAGTGTCATGTCCAGTTTTCTGAGGAACTGCCAGACTGATTTCCAGAGTGGTTGTACCAATTTGCAACCCCACCAGCAGTGGAGGAGTGTTCCTCTTTCTCCACATCCTCGTCAACACCTGCTGTCTCCTGAGTTTTTAATCTTAGCCATTCTGACTGGTGTAAGGTGAAATCGCAGGGTTGTTTTGATTTGCATTTCCTATCAGATCACTATGGAGTAAGAGTGGTCTTCAATAGCAACGAAAACAGCAAATAATCCCACATACACATGGAGGCTGAACAATACTCAATGACACCTTGGCCAAAGAAAAATATTCTTTAAAAAAATCAATGTGGTGAATAAAGACAAAATGCCACCAAGTGATAAATATCAGACATCAGATCTAAAAATAGTACAGGATTGTGAGTTTTGGTTGGTGTGTATGTATGTTTGTATGTGTGTGTTTGTATATGTGTATGTGTGTGTATGTATGTATAATTCTGTATTTTCTGTATGTGTTCATGTTTCTGCATGAGTATACACACACACACACACATATATATATACATTATACATATACATATATATACATATATATACATATATATACATTACGCTGATACCAAAACCACACAAAGATCCAACAAAGAAAGAGAATTTCAGGCCAATTTCCCTTATGAATATCGATGCAAAAATACTAAATAATATTCTTGCCCACAGAATCCAAGAACACATAAAAACGATCATCCACCATGGTCAAGTAGGCTTCATCCCAGGGATGCAGGGATGGTTCAATATAAGGAAATCCATAAATTCTATCCACTACATAAACAAACTCAAAGAAAAAAAGCACATGATCATTTCATTAGATGGCGAAAAGGCATTTGACAAAATTCAGCATCCTTTCATGCTAAAAGTCTTGGAAAGGACAGGAATTCAAGGCCCATATCTAAACATAGTAAAAGCAATATACAGCAAACCAGTAGCCAACATCAAACTAAATGGAGAGAAACTTGAAGCAATCCCACTAAAATCAGGGACTAGACAAGGCTGCCTCCTCTCTCCATATCTTTTCAATATAGTTCTTGAAGTCCTAGCTAGAGCAATTAGACAACAGAAGGAAGTCAAAGGGATACAAATTGGAAAGGAAGAAGTCAAACTATCACTATTTGCAGATGATATTATCGCATACTTAAGTGACCCTAAAAACTCTACTAGAGAACTCCTACAGCTGATAAACAACTTCAGCAAAGTGGCTGGCTACAAAATCAACGCAAGCAAATCAGTAGCCTTTATATATTCAAAGGATAAGCGACTGAGAAAGAAATTAGGGAAATGACTCCCTTCACAATAGCTACAAACAGCATAAAGTATCTTGGGGTGACTCTAACCAAACAAGTGAAAGACCTATATGACAAGAACTTCAGATCTCTGAAAATTTCATATTGTTATGAAATTTTTTCAATAAAAACTATGAAATTATTCTCAGTATGAGGCTTTATACATTTAATATTGAAGGGTATTTTTAAATCAAAATAAGTTAATCCGTAATATTTGGGAATTATTTACCACTAATTTGGTAAGCCCACAAACTCTCTAATAAGTAAAAACTTACTATATATATTCTAATTCTTATCTATGGTAGACTGGCAATATCATGATAATATATCACAGCGCTAGAAACTAAATATTATGCAAATATATGCATAAAAAGGGTAGCCATAACATTCTGAAAGGAAAAATGCTGACATGTTAAAGTTAACAATAAATAAAAACATCCAGACAAATCAGTATTAGTATCTTCTTCTATCTTGTACTTTTATGCAAATAGGTTAAGAGTAGCAGACTTAGTACACCTAAACAAACCTGTTGCTAACTTAAATACATTTTTCTCCGTGTTAGAATTAGATTTTTTTCAAATCAGATAGTTGATATGTATTTATTAAATAACAGCCAAAGAGATACCAGGAAAAAACTACAACTCCTACTTTGATGCTCACAATGTAGAAAGTTGATTAAAGCATATTTTGGCATCCACAATAGTGTTGGGGTTTGGTGACTATATTGGATTAATCCCCACAAGGGACAGTCTCTGGATGGCCTTTCCTTCAGTCTCTGCTCTGCACTTTATCTCCATATTTGCTCCTGTGAGTATTTTGTTCACCTTCTCAGAAGAACCAAAGCACCCACACATTGGTCTTCCTTCTTCTTGAGCATCATGTGGTCTCCGAAATGTATCTTGGGTATTCTGAGCTTTTAGCCTAATATCCACTTATCAGTGAGTGCATATCATCCGAGTTCTTTTGTGATTGGAATATTTCACTCAGAATATTACTTTCTAGTCCCATCCATTTATTTGCCTAAGAATTTCATGAATTCATCATTTTTAATGGCTCAGTAATACTCCACATTTTCTGTATCCATTCCACTATTGAGGGACATCTGGGTTCTTTTTGGCTATTATAAATAAGACTGCTATGAACACAGTGGAGCATGTGTCCTTATTACCTCTTGGAACACATTCTGGGTATAGGCCCAGGAGTGGTATAACTGGGTCCTCAGGTAGTGTTATGTCTAATTTTCTGAGGAGCCACCAAATTGATTTCCAGAGAGATTATACTAGATTTCAATACCCTTAGCAATGGAGGAGCCTTTCTCTTTTGCCACATCCTCTCCAGATTCTGCTGTCACCTGAGTTTTTTATTTTAGCCATTCTGAAGGGTGTGAGGTGGAATCTCAGGGTTGTTTTGATTTGCATTTCTCTGATGACTGAGGACGTTGAACATTTCTTTAGGTGATTCTCAGCCATTCGATATTGCTCAGTTGAAAATTCTTTGTTTAACTCTGTACCCCACTTTAATAGGGATATTTGATTCTTTGGAGTCTAACTTCTAGGGTTCTCTGTATATATTGGATATTGGTCCTATATAAGATGTAGGATTGGTACAGATCTTTTCCCAATCTGTTGGTTACTGTTTTGTCCTATTGACAGTGCCCTTTGACTTACAGAGGCTTTGCAATTTTATGAGGTCCCATTTATTGATGCTTGATCTAGAGGATAAATCATTGGTACTCTGTTCAGGAAATATTCCCCCATGTCCATGTGTTCGACGTTCTTCCCTACTTTCTCCTCTATAAATTTCAGTGTATCTGGAGGCCCTTGAACCACTTGGACTTGAGCTTTGTACTAGGAGATAAGAATGGATCAATTTGCATTTTTCTGCATGCTGACCACAAGTTGAACCAGCACCATTTGTTGAAAATGCTGTTTTTTTTCTACTGGATGGTTTTAGCTCCTTAAAGGAACCTGATATGGCTGTCTCCTGAGAGGCCCTGCCAGAGGATCACAAATACAGGGGCAGATACTGGCAGCCAACCATTAAACTGAGCACGAGTCCCTAATTGAGGAGTTAGAGAAAGGACTGAAGGAGCTGATGGGGTTTGCAACCTAATAGGAAGAACAACAAAATCAACTAACCAGACCCCCAGAGCTCCCAGGGAGCATCAACCAAGGAGCACACATGGCTCTAGCTGCATATTTATCCAAGGATGGCTTTGTCAGGCATCAGTGGGAGGAGAGATCCTTGGTCCTATGAAGGCTAGATAGATGCTCCAGTATAGGAGAATTGAGGGCAGGGAGGTAGGAGTGGAGTGGATGGAGGAACACCCTCATAGTATCAAGGGGGAGGGAGGGTGGGATGGGAGTTTCTGGGATGGGGGGAAATCAGGAAAGGGGATAACATTTGAAATATAAATAAATACCTAATGATAAATAAAATAAAATAAAATAAAAAAGCAAGCTGATTAAAAACAGGTGGATAGGAACAGAATAGAGAGAGACAGAAGAAGTAAAGGAAGAAGTGGACCCTCAATCTTTCATGGTTGCACTAATAAAATTTAAAAGATTAGATATAAAATTATAAATAGGGGGGCTGGAGTGGTGGGTTACCATTTAAGAGCACATAATGTTCTTGTAGAGTGACCCAAATTTTGTGGCTAGCATCTTAGTCAGCGGTTTACAACTCTCTATAAGTAGAGGACATTCACAATCCTCTACTGATGTTCCTAGTTTCAGTTCTACCACTCATGTGGTCATACCTTCCCTACACACAGATGCAGACAGAGACACAGATGCGAAAACACATGCTCACCCTTTAAAATAAAAGTAAATATTTAAATTTATAAATACACATAAGATATTTTCAGAGTAAGTTCTCTGTAAGGAAAATGGAAAATAATTATTCACTTATGATTTACCCTAGAAACAGACATAAAGGAATATGACAGAAATCTTGCCTGCCAATTTGTGGGCACAAATTAATAATTATACATGCCTCTGGATTGAATTTCTATTAAAAATCTATAAGGAGATAAATTTGGAACAAATCCTAATCTACATATTTTTTAGATATGAGATTTCCTAATGTACAAACAATTAAATTATTAAGCTGCCATTCTGAGATGATTTGTCAATTGAAATATTTTAGCTGTGTTATACAAGTCATACTGACATTTTGCCTGAGGCCCATTGTATAAACTCGTCTATTATGAAATATGTACAAGGATAAAAACACAGCTCTTATTTGAATGAAAGGCACTATATACAGTGGAAACTTAAATACACCTTAATTTCTAGCCTACTCCCATTTTACTATGTCATACTATTTTCCAATTTTCAATTTGCCTAGTAAGTATACAAAGTAGTCAATTATTTATCACAGACCCCTCATCAAACTCAAGCTGTTGCATGATCTTCATTTCAATTATGAGAAATTATCAGGACTTTGTGTTACAAAAATATAAAGTCTTTCTACAAAGTTATAACACTGCACTCCAAGTATTCCTTTGAGTGGAAACCTTAACATAGAATAGACTAACCCTCTACAAGAATAGATATAGTCTGATTCATTCTGTGTGAGACATGAGTATGTTATATAATATCTAAGACAGCTTCAGTCAGACATGCCAGAGATGCTGAAATATTTGGGAAGTAATAGAAAATGAAATTTCTATAATAATATGGAAAATTAAGACTGAGAGGATTTTCTTTGAAAAACAAAATTTTAGGAGACTACATCCATATACTGTTCTATAAGTACTAGACAAGGACATCATATTATCTGTCACTAGGAGGAAATCATGTCAAGCAACTATAAAGCAAATAAAACCACTAACAGATATGTTTATCAGGTCAATTTTTACTACCTTCTTAATTAATAGCACCTCCTTTTAGATATTCCATAATGGTTAAAAATAGTACATACATATTGCATGGTACAAATTAATTCACTAATATTTTATATACATGTTTTTTTTCTTTTTTCTTTATCATTTTATTCATTTACATTTCAAATCATATTTTCCTTCCCAGTCTGCCTTCTACAAAGTCCATCCCCCCTCCACTTTGCCTCTATGAGGGTGCTCCTCCCACCACTCCTCCTTTCCCTCCTCACTACTCTAGCATCTGCCTATGCTGGGGCATCAGCCTCCACAGGACCAAGGACCTCCCATCCCACTGATGCCAGATAAGGCCATCCTCTACATGGATCCATCCATGCACACTCTTTGCTTGGTGGTTTAGTCCCTGGGAGCTCTGGGTGGTCTAGTGAGTCTGGCTCTTCATATGTTGCCAAGTCATTGGAAAAGCACCGAGGAATCTGCTCAGTCATAGAACAGATTTCCCATGATTGTTGGGACCTATGAGGAGCTTAGTTAATGCACACCATGTCTCCTTCCTTCTTCTAATCAGAGTTCAAAGATTAGAACCTCTCTCTCTCTCTCTCTCTCTCTCTCTCTCTCTCTCTCTCTCTCACACACACACACACACACACACACACACACACACACACAGGAGTTAATAAAATAGAATATTAGGAATTCTGTCTCTCAGTAGAATATGAAAACTTATCTCTATGACGAAATTTATTGGTTAGTGTCTATTGTCAAAATATATTATTAAACTGCAACATCAAATTTAGCTTGTAGAAATTAGGGACTCTTTAATGTACAGCATGATTTTATTATAACACTTTGATTTAAGATGTAGATATATAACTATATGCAAATCATGAAAGGAAAGGTTAATTATATAAACTCTGCTTCAGTTACATCACAGAGCTTAGCATACCCCTTGACACCACTGTGTAACTTGATTATAGCTATCTTGAGTGATCTTAATCAGTGGCAAGGTCAATACTGTTAAAGATTAATCTGTGGAAAGTTCAGTCTCTGCCTGAGTTATAGAAATCTGTAGGGAAAAGGTATTGGATGAACTTTAATGCAATAAAGCTTAGTAAAGTACAAAAGTCATGATTTTCCATGAGCTCCTCAGAGAGATGTGGTCACTATGCAATGAATTAGTCTGAAATTCAAGGAGAAGCAATCTTTTCCAAGAGATACCTGAGGCATAACATGATTGATTAAAGAGGTGCTAGATTCCATACAACTGAGTTAGAAAAAATTCAAGGTGAAATTTTAGTGAATTTCTAATTAAAGAAATAAATAGTATAACGTATGTGTTAGTTGAGAAATCCTGAGATATCCAGACCAAATAAAATTTTACATTAATTTTTAAGTTCATTTCTATGGCCTTTTTCTAATTATCCTTAAGACAGATTACATGTAAAATTGGGGACCAGAAGAAAGCCTCTGTGATTACAGAGATATAAGAGTGATGCTCTGCTGCAGTGGAAAAGATGTAAATTACACCATGGTCTCTGCATCATTCACATATACAGAGAAAGCAGTGAGGCTTCCGAGTGAGAGATGTAAGTATTGCGGCCCTTCATTCATGTCTTATTCCACTGTTGTTGTTATACCAATGTACCGTATAGAACGTCATTTGTGTCTCACAATTCTGGAGGCTGGAAAGCCTACTAGCAAAGCACCATTAGACCAGGTGTCTTGTGAGAGCCCTATTTCTGTTTGACAGAGCATGTTGTTATTTGTCCTCAGACAAAGAGCAAAAGTTCCCTGGGGCCTATTTTATTAATTCTTCTTCATCAAAAGGAGCCGAGAGATCTCAACCCTTGTGTTTTTATTTTGTGGCTAGCATATTAATAGACAATTTGGGAGGAAACTTGAAGACCCTATAGCATATAAAATGAATGTTATTCAGAATAAGATTAAGCAAAGAATACCTATAGAGAAAAACCACAGCATGATTACTATAGGTTCCTTTTCAGTCAGATAAAGTAGACATCATGTTCTACCTAACATAAGGCCTGTCATGGCCAGAAAAATGAAGCTTTGCTAGACTGGAAAGTCTATAAACTTCCTCCCAAGTCGATCACAAGGTCTGTCTAGTAATTAGTAAAACCAAAGAACAAAATACCAGCCACACCTCTCCATTGCAGTCTGGCAATTATTGAACTTGAAGTAACAATAATCTTCTAATGCCTTTCAAAAAGCAATGGAATGCATGGGATTTTATCTTTGGTAAATAAATATAAGAAGGGCTGAAGTCCTGAAATGGATTATTAACACAAAACTGCCTTGATCCTTAACATCTATATTTATAGTAATAGACAATAATAAACTAGTGTTGTCATGATAAAGATAATAAAAGTAACAGCTCCCCAATTAAAAGGTACTACTCAACTATTTATCATTAATAGCCAGAAAGAGAAAAAGTAATGCTAATTTTTGAGAATTAATATTCTACCTCCAATGACCAAAAATTAATAAAATTTTGAGATAAGTAAAGATGTGAGATAAGTAAAGGAAAACTATGCAAAAGACAACAACAACAAAAAATATTAAGGATGTTTGAACTGCCTATACATTTAAAAAGAGTTAAATGAGCTAAAAGAAATAATAGACAGATGCATAAGTATAGAGCATTTTTTGCAAAGATATAGAATCTATAGTATAGAGGTATACTGGACATAATAAAGGAAATAATTCTTAGGAATGCCAGTTAATGTGTGGCTTGGTGTTCTTGGAATCTTGTAGGACTCCTAAGAGTGATAGTACGAGTTTCTAATACTTTTGCCTGCTCTCAAAATCCTTTTCCTCCTACTGAGTTGCCTCATCTATACATAATATTATGTGTTTGTACCTAGTCTTATTGTAACTTGATATGATATGTTTGGTTGATATCCCGGGGAGGCCTGCTCTTTTTTGGAAAGGAAACTAAGGAGAAATAGATCTAGGCAGGAGGGTAGGTTTGGGGGAAGTTGGAGACTGAGAGTAGTGCAGAGACAGAGGGAACTGAGATCAGGAAGTAATGTATAAGAGAAGAATAAAGCAAGTGCCATTTAACCTAAACTGAAACAGGACAAAAACCAAAATTCAAAATATAGAATTAGAGTGAATAGTTACTCTTATTGTGCAACTATGAGGACTTGAGTTCTGATACCCCAACTATCTCTCTCTCTCTCTGTGGCTGTGTGTGTCTCTGTGTGTGTTTGTGTTTATAAGTGTATATATAAAATTCTTAAACATGATTGGTTTCAACCTCAGCATGAAGTCAGAATCAAGACAATGACAACACTTGATGTCCAGTTAGTCTTGCTGAAATATTATTAAACTCTGGATCCACTGAGAGACCTTCTCTCAACAGAATAAAGTAATCAGTCTGACATACTCCAGTGGCTTTCATGTAAGCATATAAGAGCAAGTGCATGTGTTCATTTACAATACACATATAAACCACTCACACACACACACACACACACACACACACGTAGAAGACCTAAAAGCTGTGGGAGAGTACCAAACTGTACTAACATACATTAAATTGGAATCTTAGAAAGCATGTATAAATAACGGGAATATATGCATAGAATGCAATGTTACAATTCAATTTCAAACCTAGCTGAAGTCTGAACAAAGGAAGAAGAAAAGTGGTAAAGGAGGTAGGATGGACATACACATATACACACACACATATAGTCACACACATACACACACACACACACACACAGAGAGAGAGAGAGAGAGAGAGAGAGAGAGAGAGAGAAATTGAGAGAGAGATTTGTACTATTTGACTCTAGAAGAAATAGCAATTTTAAATCTAGCCAGATGGTATCAGAGAAGACTATCTAACATAATGGTATATTATATTAGATAATATATAACTATTATCTAACTAGGAATAACTAAGGATGTTAAACTCCTCCAATGCCTATGTACTAGAAACTTGATTCTCAATTGGCTAAAAGGCAGTGCCTGCTGGAAGGTCCTGAGGTGCTTTGATACTCACAGATGAATTAACAGTATAAAAAAGAAAAAAAAAAAGCTGAGCTGCCCAAGTGAATACACTTTCCTCTGCTCTACTGTCATATAAGGACACAGGGCCCATCTCCCTTTGCTCTGATGCTTTCTGTTTTGTGTGGACACAGCAAGTATACCAGATATCAGAAGCCTTTGTGTCAGGACTCCTGGACTCTTCGGTTATAAGAAAATGACTTTCCATTCTTTATAGATCCCCAGTCTGGAAAACCCAGTTTTTGCAGGATCACGCAGACAAGGACAGAAACATTATACAGAGAATAATGAAGACACACATTATAGCAGACGTCTCAGGAACTAAGCAAGTCAGAAGTCAATGGAATAAGTCATTGAAAGTACTGAATAGGGGAGAAAAGCAAGAGAAAAGCCATCAGCCCAGACTTCTCTAACCATTGAAAATATCTTAACAAAATGAAAGTGACATAAAGGCTTTCCGACAAAAGCTCAGAAAACTCATTGCCAGTAGCTACAATATAAGAAATATTAAAGGGAGCCCTTGAGGCAAAAGGAATATGAATCCAGATGGAAACTTGAATCTACACAAAGAGACTGTAAACTCCAGAAGTGATAAAAGTGAAATACCAATAATGAACCATTTCTAAAAGTTTATTTGATTTCAGAGGCAGAGTCTAGTGTTTTACTCTATTTATTTATAGAACGTGTTATCCTTTGTAACCTGACACTGCCAGTTTATATCATACTTGACTTATAATACTATTTTTTGTTTTGCTTTTAAGACTAGGATCACTGGGTCATATAAAATTCCTGCAGGTAAATCAAAGGGATTAAAATCTGAACATTGGTATTTGTAATTTTAATGACCATCCAGGGAGGAGATTATACAGAATTAACACATTCTGGCTTCAGAGTTTTAAACCTTCATTTAAGATAATGGCTAGATGAATACAAGGTAAAATATTTTAAATCAGGGTACTGTTACTGAAGCTAAAGATTTGTTTACTGCCATTCAGAAGCATGAAGCACTGTAACAGATGTGTGAAAATCTCTGTCAACACTTTCCATCCTTTGAGGACATTATCTGAAATGCAGCCAAGACCTACTCCTATTGTGTGACAAAGAGTCTATCAGCTGAATCCAGTTATTTTTTTCTTTCTTTCTTCCTTCCTTCTTCCTTCCTTCCTTCCTTCTTCCTTCCTTCCTTCCTTCCTTCCTTCCTTCCTTCCTTCCTTCCTTCCTTCTTCCTTCCTTTCTTCCTTCTTTCCTTTCTTTCTTTCTTTCTTTCTCTCCCTCTCTCTTTCTTTCTTTCTCTTTCTCTCTCTCTTTCTTTCTCTCTTTTCTTTTTTTTGCATTTCAAATGTTATCCCCCTTCCCAGTTTTCCTTCCACAACTGAATCCTGTTCTTAAGGAAGATTGGCTTTGAGGCAGTTGGATGTGGTATAAGATGCAGAGCGATAAGCCTTCGATAAACTTGTATATGTATCTTATTGGGAAATCCTTGATTTTATTTGCCAAATAAAAAGGAGAAGTGTAATTTTTCAGAATTGAAGCTAAAATTAGAGTAATAAAGTAAAAATTTCTTCAATTGTGATAATTAGTACGTAGATGCCCAATAAATGCACAGCAAGTTACTTATCCACCCACAAACAAAACGGAGAGGAGAATCATAAATGAGTCCCCAAAGACATCACTTCATACCAAAAAAAAATTTATAGAAAGCATAAAATGTAAACTTTCATATTTGGCACATGACTATATAAAAATTAAATGTTTTTTAAACAGAGTTTTATATGTACATCTATAAAACACATCTATTAAATAAAGTGGCAACATTTCTGTATTATGAAACAAGAAATGATTACACATTTAAATTAACAATTATTCAAGTCAATCTAGTTCCAAAACCTAATGAGAATAATGCATTGAACCTCATTCTTTTCTCTCTAGCTTTGATTAGCTATCAAAGTTTGGCTCGGACTCTGGTACTTTATTTCTCAATCTTGGGCTCTATTATGATGGCAACTAAAGCAATCTCTCAGTGGAGGGCTTTGATGTTTCAAAAACTCTCAGTGAACAAAGGACATGGAGCAAAACAAAGCACTCCCCTGATTACAGTTCAACTTCTACGGTCCCGTGTACTCTTCTCTGAGCTTAGTCTGAGAGAGCTCTTGCCTCTCAGTCCAATTCATTTGCTTGCCTCGATTTCATTCAAGGGTAGATAGATGTTAGAGAAAATCATAATGGCTGGGTCTTGAGTTAGCAAATGGTGCAATAGAGGGAAAGGCTTGAATTGGGGTCAAGGTTACAGTGAAAACCTACCATCACTTTATTACATTCTGCCATGTATATCAAATACATAATGTGGAAATAAGGAATAAACACATCTGGGTTTTGAGAAGTTAAGCATAATGGAATAAGACCAATCATATCACGTGTATCCTGGTCCAAGAAAATTAGGAGTACAACAAAAGCGAAGAAAATCAAAATAAAGATCCTGTAACTTTAATTCACTGGTAAAGGAATCTGTGCTAAAGAGAAGCGGGTGGAGACAGGTAGAGAGGCTTTGAGTCACCTATATTTTAAAATATTTTTAATTTTTCTTCTCTCACATTACGTTCCAGCTGCAGCTTCCCTTCCCTCTTTTCCTGCCAGTTACTACTTGCCCCCAAACTCCTCTCTCCCCCCCTCTATTCACTCTCCCTACATTTATCTTCAGAAAAGGTCAGACCAATCATGAACATCACCCAAACATGCTGCAGCAATAATAGGTACTTCCCCTTTTATTAAGGCTGTGTGAGGTAGCCCAGAAGGAAGAAAGGGGTCCCAAAAGCAGAAAGAAGAGTCACAGATACTCCCCACACCCACTGTTAGGAGTCCAGGACCCACCCTTTTTTGGTTTACTCTAAAATCTAAATGGAGTGACTTCTGGGTGAGCAAATTGGTTGACTGAAGGGTAAGAGGCTCAAAGTAGAGTCCAAGCTACACATCATTTCCAGATGTGCAGAGAGCCTCGTTCAGATCCATGCTGTTTCTCTGACTGTTGGTTCAATCTCTGAATGCACCTATTAGCCTAGGTTAGTTGATTCTGTAGGTTTTATACTACACTTGATCTTAGCCAAAAGGCCGAGAAGTGATCTGTAGGTTTTATTATGGTGTCTTTGATCCCTCTCACTCTAACAATCTTTCCTCCCTCACTTCCACAAAATTCTCTGTGCCTAATGTTTGGCTGTAGGTATCTGCATCTGTTTCCATCAGTTGCTGGGTGAGACCTCTCTGATGACAAACAGGGCTAGGCACCAATCTATAAGTATAACATAATCTTATTATGAATCATTTCACTGAAGGTTGCCTACTAGTCATGGGTGGCTTTATCCTAGGTCACTGACCTATCCAGCATCTGGTTCCTGGCCCAAAAGACAGTATCATGAGTAGCATTCCTCTACTGGCATGGGACTACTCAGTGATTGGTAGCCCCACAATTTTGTGGTGCCATTGATATTCTAAGGCCTCCACTGGAAGTCCTGCCTGGTTATAGGACATGACCAGTTCAGGCCCCTTAGCTCTCTTACTAGGATTCATAGCTACATTCACGCTGGTTGATTCCTGGAAGTTTCCATAATACTAGGTTTCTAGCTCATCTGCAAGATGCCCTCCCATCCAATTCCAATTGTCACACCCAATATTTTTCTCCCTCCATTCTTTCCCACATGATCTTTCTGTACCATTACCCATTGACTCCTAGTCCACCTACGATACCTATTCTCCTTCTTCTCAAGGAGACCCATGCTTCATGCCTTGAGCCCTCAGTATTTATCTTCTCTGTGACTGTGGATTGTAGAATGGTTATCCTTTACTTTACAGCTAATATCAACCTACAAGTATATACTATGTCTTTCTTGGTATGTACATGCTGAGTACATACTTTATTATTCTTGGTCTAGTAAAGATGGTGCTGAAACCTCATTCAAGATGATTTTTCTATAATTCCATCCATTTGCCTGAAAATTTCATGATCTTATAAGATCCATTTGCCTGCAAATTACATGATCTTATAAGCTGTGTAATACTCCATTGTAGAAGTGTACCACTATTCTTTATCAGTTCTTTCATTGAAAGACATATAAGCTGTTTCCAGTTTCTGACTGTTATTAATATAGCTGCTATAAACAGTTACGCATGTATCCTTGTGGCAGTATAGAACTTAATTTGAATATATGCCTAGGAGTATAACAGCTGGATCTTGAGTTGGACTAATTCCCAGTTTTCTGAGATATTACTGTATTGATTTTCAAACTTTCTGTATAAGTTTTTATTCCCACCAGAAATGACTGAGTGTTCCCCTTGCTCCACCTCTATGATGGCATGAGCCATCATGTGTTAGGGATCTTAGTCACCTGACTAAGCCATTGTAAGACAGAATCTCAGTCTTCCTCAATTGCATTTCCTTAATAGTTAAGGATGTTGAACATGCCTTTAAGTACTTCTCAGTGATTTCAGATTCATCTGTGGAGAATAGTCTCTTTAGGTCTGTATCATATTTTTATTAGATTATTTAGTTTGTTAATGTCTAAGTTCTTGAGCTCCTTATTCATTTTGGAAATAAGCCACCTAGCAGATGTGGAGTTGGTGAAAACTTTCCACATTCTGTAAGTTGACATTTTTTCTTATTTATGGTGTCCTTCATCTTACAGAAGTTTTTCAGTTTCATGGGGCCCCATTTATTAATTTCTTCTGTGAGTTGAGAGTTAAAGAAAGAGTGAGAGAGAGCTACCCCAAACTCCTCTTCTCAAGGTTCTGGTAATATGTGGAAAGGGAATCAAAAAGATTTAAAAGGCAGAATTCAGAAAAAAATTTAGGTGAACACAGTTAGTTCTGGACATGACAGGGCCTTGCACTTGTGCACTCATAGCATCTATGTTGCCTACAAAATCATATACATTATCCATCCAGTTAACATCCCATCATGAGTAGGTGATGAGCACACAATCGCATACTCATATCTGAGGATTATTGACAGTTGGCGACTGCTAATTGAGATAGAGTTAGTTTAATTAAGGTGTATGATCTTTTGTAGGTTGACCATGCTCCAATGATGTCCCTCCACATCCAGGCATGTATTGGCAGCACTGATGAGACTGAACTGGTCATAAACTTATTTTTTAAAGAGGGCATGTTGTTTGAAGAGAAACTGGGGTCAGGAGGGCATGGATGAGCTGCAGAATAGAAGTAGAGGATGAGTATGATAAAATATCGTGCATATGTGCATAAAATGCTCAAAGCGTAAGTTTAATTTATTTCATTAAAAATGAAATTTCTCCAACTTGCATTCCCACCAGCACTGGAAGAGTGTTCCTCTTTCTCCATATCCTCGCCAACTGGATGGAAAGGGAAAATCATTTTGAATGTAAATAAAGAATATTGAAAATAAAAAGTTATATAAAAAATGAAATTTCTCAAACCAAATATAATCTAAAGACAAGAGAGAGAGAGAGAGAGAGAGAGAGAGAGAGAGAGAGAGAGAGAATCTTTGGAATGAGTCTTGTCATGTCTTTAGTCAGGAACACAGTTCTGAAGTAAATGAGATTCTATGACTATCCACCATGCAGTACTGTCATAATTAATTATATTCTCACCGGTGTCTCATGGTAGTGATGCCAGTTCACTAGGGGCAAAGTGACTGTTGATGCAGCCATGGTAGCCCCTAGGAGTATACTGGATCACTTCTAAGGAGAAAATATCAAGTTCAGTTCTCTAAAGTCTCCACTCAAATTAAAGTGAGATAGCTGTAGAAATTCTATGAAACTCTAAAACAAACCCTAATCCCTTATAGACGGGCCTGGTCTTAATTAAATTCAATCACAAATTTTAATTGAGTGTGCTCCAAAATTATAACTGAAGTTGAATTTGCCACTTCATCAATTCTGTCATTTAAAGGTTAGGACACTGCTGGGGAGATACCAAGAGTTTTATAATGAAAGTGTTCAGTGGGTTGGATACATCTGAGAAAATACCCTTTTGCTACTCACCTTACTGTCAAGAAGCCTGTCTTGTCTCTGAGGAGACCAGATTCCACAGAGCTTGCATGTCTGAACAATGTTAAGACTCAAGTGTATTTCTGTTGACAGTTATCCAATCCAAGATTGTGGTTTAGAATGTAATCTATGTTTAACTGAAATATAAAGCCAAACCTCAGTTCTCTGATTTACAGAAACGTCTGCAATTCCCATTTATTGGGTACAGTGAGTCAATATTACAGCATATGCTAGAGATCAGTATCAGAGACAAACATGTTTACCTATTATCATAACACATCTCATCAGCATCAATCCTCGGTGAGGTTATTAACGATGATCAGCATTTTATAAATAAAAAATAGCTCACATAAACTTATTTTTATGGTTAAGTGGTTATTTAGTAGGATAGCTCATGTTCAAATCTATATCAATCTGACCGGCTTTCTATCATCTTTCAACCATGTCCTGAAATGAAGCTTTATGATTAAGAGGCAGTTCTTATATCAAAAACTTTACTGTAAGAAATCACTAATGAGGTTTAGCTAGATAAATCAAGAGAGTTAAAAAAAAAGTACAGTACATGAATACATTTTATAAAGTTGTACTTCTATTTTTAAAGTATATATGTTTAAGTATATATTTGGTTTAAGGAATGACTTTATTTTCATCAATGAAAACTCAGGGCAATCTATTATCATTCCCTGAGAAGCTACCTTCATTTTAAGTTGAAGATGTACAGTTTTTACATTGACAGGGATAAAAAATAAAATAGTAAAAATAAACAATATGTCCCAGCATATTATTTTCTTTTAAATATGCCCCGTGTCTTTTCTATTTTGTGACTATATGTGATTCCTTTGCTCTGATTCTTAGTCTCCAGCATCGTACTTTGTCCCAAAGCCCGCACTGTACTCATTGGGTCTTCAGTGTCTCTTTAATCATTTGCCATTTCTAATGTGCCATTGGGTACTAAATAGAATCATGCTGACTTCACAGTAGAGTTCCTCATACCTTTGAGCAGGGTATAAGGCAGAAATATTGCATTTCTTTCCTTCTGCCCTGTAAAAAAAAAGCACTCTGCATTTTATAGACAAGAAAGCCCAGAGGACTTGATCAAGCACAATGCTTTGGAGTCTGGCAGATTTGCTGCTGTGTGGATTGGGACCCAGCCTGAACCACTCTGGCTTTCATGCTCCTTATGTGTGAAAGAAGAGTAGCAGTGTTTCCCTCTGGTGTCACTATGAGGACTTGATGAGATTCACAGTCTCTAGGTGACATACTACTTGCAGATTTATGACCCTAGCATTACTCATGAACAGTATCCAGTAATGAAAAGAACTAGAATTGAGTTTGTTACATGATATCAGGACTAAAGGAACCATGCATCTATGACCTCTGTGTGTATATAGATCTGTGTATGAGAAAAAGGCAAATGTACATACAGACAGAGGCATAGAGAGAGAATCTAATAAAAGAAAAATATAGTAAAACAAAGAAGGTTGGTACAGACAAAAAAGATATTTTATGATTATTAGTTAAATATTTCATCAACAAAAGCAATATATTAAACTCTGGTTATAGAATGTCCCAATGGCATAAATTCTGTGATAACAGGAAAAATAAAGCATAAATTTAAAGGGATGACTACATGATTGTGTTTCAAAATTCTTGCAAGGAATTAAGGAAGAGATAGAAATCTAAAATACAGCTAATTAACTGAACAGTGATCTTGAAGTTCCTCCTAACTCTGCACTAAATATAAAGACATTTGTATCTTAGACATGCATTAATTATTCACAAGTAATTCATTGGAAATAAGGTATATTCAGAATACAATGGTGTTTACATAAACTATCAGTGTTCTGCTATGTTTAAAGAAAGGCAGAGCAAACAAAGAAGCCTGCCGAGCACATATATTAGAACTAACTTCATCAGAAACGCTTGTGGGTAGTTTACATTTTAAACCACAGATGCATTCAGCCATCTTCTGAGAAACACATTTGGGAAGCTTTCCTATTAACTTAGAAAACTCAAAGTGAATGTGAAGCTATTGACAGAGGTTCACAATTGTCCTGGCACCATTGCCTTGGCCTCGTTCCTAGTGGCAGAGGTTCACCATTACCTTGGCCTTGTTCCTAGTGGCCTTTTTGGAAAGAGTTGCTTTTACCTCCCACACTTTTGTTGTCCAATCAACAACTGGGCATCTGGTACAGCAGATGGGCTCTGCCATATACCTGAGACAGTTACCAGCAAGTGTGATCACAGGTTTTTCCACTTCTGCATGAATTATTTGCATGTTCTACTTGCAAAGCAGTAAATATTTTTCCATCTTCTGATCAGGGGAGCATGGTAAAGATTTTCAAGGTGAACACAGTCACAAACAAGTATTTCAAAATCTTGGCTCAAATTTACATCCAGATCTGATTGCTGACATTTCTAGCCAAGATGCTTCTGTTCTGGCAGACAGTATACCACTTTATACATAGATTTTCATTATATTATTATACTCTTTTACTTCAGAATGCTGTTTGCTTTCTTGAAAGATTTTGTTCCATTTGCCCAACAATGCTTATCACTGTGTCTTGTCATGTATTCTGAAAAGTATTTTCCCTATTTCAGAATATGAATTCCCAGACAAACGAAGAAAATTATCTACCTATACATATTCTGAATTCTGATGTTTGTCCAGGCAGAATCATGACCTTAATGATTTTTGTTCAGCTCAACTCATAATTAACATTGACACCTGTAACAGCTGATTACCTAACAGTCTGTAAAAATATATTTTTCTCAAATATGGAAATCAAACTTCCTGGTATGATTTTATTATTAACATTGTATGCTATACTTTGGTGATGAAAGATAGATGAGGTGATGTGATTCTTTCAATATCTCTAATCAATGTGTTAGAATTTTGTTTCATTTCCACAACAAAACATCTCACGTAGCAATTTATACAGAAGAAATATTTAGTTGAAGTTTATTGTTTCATAAGCTGTACCCTATAATGTTATAGACTGTGGGTCTGCTGTGGGATAACCAGGGTCCTCTGGTCCAGGAAGGCACAGGTCCGGCTGAGATGACAGACAGAACAAACCACACACACAGAGGTGGTTTGAACTGAATGTATTTTGGAGCTCTAAGGCAAGGACTTTTATACAGGAAGAGTTGGTATTACCATTTCAAAAGAGGTAGTCAGTGAGGCAGGCACAATTATCATAGCCATTTGGTACAAGGAAATGCAACATCAATCAGGAACAAAGTTTCTCAAGTAACAGATACAGAGGATCAATTTACAGATGCCATCAAACTTCCTGATTAGAATACAGAGTCACTCATAGTTTACAGCAAACCTTCAAAGAGTTTGAAGTTTCTTATACCACCTGGGTCTTAACAAGTTCTTGTGAGAAATCCTTATCTAACATTTAGCCTTCTATCTTGTGAAACAAAACTTCCTGAGTAAATCAATGCTTTCAGTACCTGAGTGCCCGAGCCATCCTCATATACATACACACAGCCATAAAAACCTGCATGTAGTTGGAAGGTAGTAATTATGTAAACAACTATGAAGCAAGGCATTGCAATTCTGAAAAGGGGGTTTGGCGGGTCAGTGAGTTGACTTCAAAGACCGGATTATCAGTCAGGCTTTAGGAATCCTGGTAAAGAGAGAAAAGGAGGAAGTCAGGGCAAACTGCTGCTTGAGAACTAAGGGCCCATCTTAAATAGCCAGAAAGTAAGAGTACAGTAAATTGCCAGTTGAGATAATCAGCTTCCACAGCTTCCAGAGAGTTCCATTATTCCCAGGAGGCATTTCTTTTCCTCCTCTGTCTGTAAAATATCATTTTTACAGACATCACTGGGCCACCGCGGCACTATAATCTTTGGCTTCGTTAATTTTGGGGTTATGGTGCACCCAAACTTGATAATGGAGGCTTGGCAACACAGGCTTCAGGCAGACAGGTAATAGCCAGAAATGGTCATAGTGCCTTGCTATTTCCTTTTCACTTGGGTCCCCAGTATGTGGGAAAGAGCTGTTCCCATTGGGAAAAGTTCTTTTTTAACCTTACATCTGATAGAGAGCTAATATCCAAAATATGCAAAGAACTTAAGACGTTGGATTCCAGAGACCCAAATAACCCTATTTAAAAATGGGGTACAGAGCTAAACGAATTCTCAACTGAAAAATCTCAAATGGCTGAGAAACACCTAAAGAAATGTTTAACATCCTTAGTCATCAGGAAAATATAAATGAAAAAGACCCTGAGACCCTTACACTAATCAGAATAACTACAATTAAACTCAGGAGACAGCAGATGCTCTTGAGGATGTGAAGAGAGAGGAACACTCCTCCATTGCTGGTGGGATTGTAAACTGCTACAACCACTTTAGAAATCATCTGTTAGTTCCTTAGAAAATTGGAAATAGTTCTACCTGAAGACTCAGGTATACCACTACTGGGTATATACCTAAAAAGTGCTCCAACATATAACAAGGGCAAGTGCTCCAGTAAATTCGCCTTATTTGTAAGAGCCAGCAGCTGGAAACAACCCAAATGTCCTTCAACCAAAGAATGGATACAGAAAATGTGGTACATTTACACAATGAAATGAATTTTGCAGGCAGATGTATGGAACTAAAAAATATTATCCTGAGTGAAATAAACCAGACCTAAAGGGACATACATGCTATGTACTCATTGATAAGTGGATATTAACCCAAAAGCTCAGAATATCCATAATATAAGTCATATACCATATGAAGCTTAACAAGAAGGAAGACCAAAGTGTGGATGCTTCAATCCCACTTATAAGGAGAACAAAATAATCATGGGAGGCAGAGAGTACAAGGGATGTGGGTGGGAGGGAGAAGGGGAGGAAAAAGGGGGGAGAGCGATCAGGAATAGGAAGAGTCATAAGAGAAGTCCAGAGAGCCAGGAGAATGAATATAAATATGTAGCTGTGGGGGTTGCAGAACAGGAGAAACATTAGAAAGTACCAGACTCCAGGAATGCAAGAGGATCTCAGGACCCAATGGGGAAGACCGTAGCCAAAATAACAAACAGAGGAGAGCTAGAACATGAAGAGACCACCTCGAGTAGATAGACATTGACCCCCCAGTTGAGGGATGGGGACACCCAAATATCTCAAAATTTTTAAACTACAATTGTTCCAGTCTAAAGGACAAAAATGGAGCAGAGACTAAAGGAAAGGCCATCTAGAGCCGGCCCCACCTTGGGATCCATTCCATCTGCAGACACCAAACCCTGACACTATTGCTGATGCCAAGAAGCACTTGCTGTCAGGAGCCTGGTATGGCTGATACCCGAGAGGTACTGCCAGCACCTTATTAATATAGATGCGGATGCTCATGGACAACCACTGGACTGAGTGAGGGAGTGCAAATGGAAGAGTTAGGGGAAGGACTGAGGGAGCTGAAAGAGATAGCAACCCCATAGGAAGAACAACATTATCAACTAACTGGACCACTCAGAGCTCCCAGGAACTAAACCACAAATCAAGGGGTATACATGGATGGGTCCATGGATCTAGCTACATATGTAGCAGTGGACTGCTTTATCTGACATCAGTGGGAAGGAGGTACTTGATCCAGTGGAAGCTTGTTGCCCCAGAGATGGTGGATGCTACAGGGTCGAGGCAGGAGTGAGTGGGTTGGTAAAGGAGTACCCTCTTAGAGGGAAAAGGGAGGGGTGTGGGTGAGGGTGCAGATAGGAGTCTGGGAAGGATAACAACATTGAAATGTGAAAAAATAAAATAATGAATAGAAAGGAAAGAAAATAAATTGTCCCACTTAGTTTGTTGTTGTCATTTTCAAACTGACAGATGTTTAGAGTATTGGGAAAGAGAATCTCAACTGAGAAAAGGAATTCTACTAGATTAATCTGTAGGTAAGCCTCAGGACAGAATTCTCTTGATCAATGACTAATGTTGGAGGACCTAGCCCACTGTTCCAGTACAACCCCTGGTAGGCAGTCCTGGGTTTTATAAGAAGGCAAGCTGAAGAGAGAAGCAGAGTCCTACAGCCAAACACAAGGCAGAGCTCAAGGAATTCTTTAGAGAATGGGAAGAAAGGAATGTAAGAGCCAGAGGGGTTAAAACACTACAAGGAAACCCACAGAATCAACTCAGCCATGCTCACAGGAGCTCACAGAGAGGGAAGCAACAATCAGGGAGCCTGCATATGACTGAGCTAGGCCCTCTGCATATATGTTACATTTTGAATAGTTCACTGTTCTTTTGGGAGTACTAACAGTGGGAGTCCAGGCGGTCTGTGACTGTTTTTTCAATTTTCCAAACTTGTTCCCTGCTACTAGGTTGCCTCATTTAGTCTTACTAAAAAAAGAGAGGCATATTATTTTTTAAAATTAATTAATTAATTTTTTACATTCCATATTTTATTCCCCCCAGATCCTGTCTTCACATGGATATCACCCAGCCCCACCCCACCTGACCTATAAACTCCTTGGGGCCTCCAGTCTCTTGAGGGTTAGGTGCATCATCTCTGAATGAACACAGACCCTTGCAGTCCTTTATTGTATGTGTGTTGGGGGCCTCATATCAGCTGGTATATGTTGTCTGTTAGGTGGTCCATTGTTTGAGAGATATCTGGGGTCTAGTTTAATTGAGACTGCTAGTCCTCCTATAGGATTGCCCTTCTCCGTGGCCTCTTCCAACCTTCTCTAATTCAACAATAGGGGTTAGCTGCCTCTGTACATTGGTTGGGTTCAAATATCTGCATCTGACACTTTCACCTGCTTGATGGGTCACCTTCAGAAGGTCAGTCATGCTAGGTCCCTTTTTGTGAGCTGTCAGAGCTTTTTGTGAGTGACAGACTTTGAGACCACCTGCTGAGCTGGATTTCACTTTGGGCCTGTGGCTGGACCTTCTTTTTCTTATGCTCCTCTCCATTTTGATCCCTGTAATTCTTTCAGACAAGAACATTTATGGGTCAGAGTTGTGACTGTGGGATGCCCCCCCACACCCTCATTTGATGCCTCACTTCCTGCTGGAGGTGGATGCTATAAGTTCCCTCTCACTACTCAGACATCTCATCTAAGGTCTCTTGCTTTGAGTCCTGAGAGTCTTTCACCTCCCAAGTCTCTAGTGCACTCTGAAGGATTCCCCCAACCTTCTGTCTCCCGAGGTTGCCTGTTCCCATTCTTTCTGCTGGCCCTCATGGCTTCAGTCCTTTTCCCTCATTCCATACCAGATCAGGTTCTCCTCTCCCCTCAACTCCCTGCCTCATCCACTTTCCCTCCCATACCCACTTGTGACTGCTTTCTTTTTCTTCCCAAGTGGGACTGAGCCAACCTCCCTTGGGTACTCAGCTTGTTGATTTTTTTGAGTTCGGTGGACTGTATCTTGGGTACTCAGTACTTTTATTTTCTTGGGTAACTTCTACTTACTAGTGAGAACATACCATGCTTGTCTTTTGGGGTCTGAGTTACCGCATACAGGATGATATTTTCTAGTTCCATCCATTGGCCTGCAAAATTCAGGATATCCTTATTCTTAACAGTTGAAATAATATTCCATTGTGTAATTCTGAGATCTTCAATTTCTTTCTTGTGAAACTTGGAGTTATTGTCATATAAGTCTTTCACTCGTTTGGTTCAAGTTACTCTAAGATATTTTATATTATGTGTGGCTATTGTGAAAGGAGTTGTTTCCCTAATTTCTTAGCCTGTTTATCATTTGTATATAAGAAGGTTACTGATTTATTTGAGTTAATTTTGTATCTGGCTACATTGCTGAAGTTGTTTGTCAGCTGGAGAAGTACTCTGGTAGAATTTTCGGGGTTGCTCATGTATACTATCATGTCATCTGCAAATAGTGATACCTTTATTTCTTTGCCAATTTGTGCCCCCTTTGATCTCTTTTTCTGTCTTATTGTTCTAGATAGCACTTTGTGTACTATATTAAATAGATAAGGGGAGAGCAGGCATCCTTGTCTTGTCCCTGATTTCAGTGGAATTGCTTCAAGTATATCTCCATTTAATTTGTTATTGGCTGTTGGTTTTCAGTAAATTGCTTTTATTATTTTTAGGTATGGGCCTTGAATTCCTGATCTCTTCAATACTTTTGACATGAAGGGGTGTTGCGTTTTGTCAAATGCTTTTTCTACATCTTTGAATTTGTTTATATAGTGGATTATGTTAATGAATTTTCTTATATTAAATCAATCTTGCATCCCTGGGAAGAAGTCTACTTTATCATGGTGAATGATGGCTTTGATGTGTTCTTGGATTTGGTTTGCAAGAATTTTATTGAGTTTTGCACCAATATTCATAAGAGAGATTGACTAAAATTCTCTTTTTTTGATTGGGTCCTTGTGATGTTTAGGTATCAGAATAATTGTGTCTTCATAGAATGAATTAGGTAGTGTTCTTTCTCTTTCTATTTTATGGAACAGTTTGAGAAAAGTCGATATAAGGTCTTCTTTGAAGGTCTGGTAGAATTCTGCACTAAATCTGTCTGGCCCTGGGCTTTGCTTGGTTAGAAGATTTTTGATTAATTCTTCTATTTCCTTGTGAAATACAGGCTTGTTTAAATAGTTTACCTGTTCTTGATGTAACTTTGGTATGTGGTATCTAGAAAACTATCCATCTCCTCTAGATTTTCCAGTATTGTTGAGTATAGGCTTTTATAGTAGGACCTGATGATTTTTTTAAAAATTCTTCCATTTCTGTTATGTCTCCCTTTTATTTATGATTTTGTTAAATTGGATACTGCTTCTCAGCCCTTTAGTTAGTTTGGCTAGGTATTTATCTTTTGATTCTGTCAAAGAACCAGCTTCTGATTTTATTGATTCTTTGTATTGTTTTCTTTGTTTCTATTTGGTTGATTTTGAGCCTAAGTTTTCCTATTTCCTGCTTTCTACTCATTTCGGGTGATTTTGTTGGTTTTTGTTCTAGAGCTCTCAGGTGTGTTGTTAAATTGTTAGTGTAAGATCTCTTTAGTTTCTTTACCTGGGCACTAAGTGCTGTGAACTCCCTCTTAGCACTGTTTTCATTGTGTCCCATAAGTTTGGATATGATGTGTCAATATTTTCATTAAATTCCAGGAAGTCTTTAATTTCTTTGTTTATTTCTTCCCTGACCAAGTTATCATTGAGTAAAGAGTTGTTAAGTTTCCATGTCTATCTGGGCTTTCTGTAGTTTTGGCTGTTATTGAAGAACAGCCTTGGATCATGGTGATCTGATAGGATGCATGGTATTATTTCAATCTCCTTGTATCACTTGACAGTTGTTTTGTGACCAATTATATGGTCGACTTTGAAGAGGGTACAATGAGGGGCTGAGAAGAAGGTGTATTCTTTTGTTTTAGGGTGAAATGTTCTGTAGATACCTGTTAAATCCTTTTGGTTCATGACCTCTCTTAATTTCACTGTTTTGAGAAGAAAAACTTTTAGAAGAAAACTTCCTCAACCTAAAGGAAGAGATGGACATAAAGGTATAAGAAGCCTATAGAACACCAAGTAAGTGGGATCAGAAGAGAAAATGCTCTCATCACATAACAATCAAAACACTAAACATATAGAAAAAGAAAAGAATATTAAAAACTGCAAGGGAAAATGGCCAAGAAGCATTGCAATCCAGCTGTCCAGAGGATCCTAGAAGGAAAACTCCAACACAAGGAAGCACCAAAGAGAGGACAAGGTATTAAACATCTCGCAATAATGCCAAAAGGAGAGAACCACAAGCACACAAAGCCACTTACAAAAGCAAACATATCAGAAACCCCCCTTATCTCCCCCTGTCCTCCTACCCACCCCTTCCCACTTCCCTGTTCTGGTTTTGCTGAATACTGCTTAATTGAGTCTTTCCAGAACAAGAGGCCACTCTTCTTTTCTTCTTGTACCTCATTTGATGTGTAGATTATGTTTTGGGTAATCCAGGTTTCTAGGTTAATATCCACTTATTAGTGAGTGCATACCATGATTCATCTTTTGGGTCTGGGTTACCTCACTTAGTATGATGTTCTCTAGGTCCATCCATTTACCTAAGAATTTCATGAATTCATTGTTTCTAATGGCTGAATAGTACTCCATTGTGTAGATATACCACATTTTTTGCATCCACTCTTCTGTTGAGGGATACCTGGGTTCTTTCCAGCATCTGGCAATTATAAATAGGGCTGCTATGAACATAGTAGAGCATGTATCCTTATTACATGGTGGAGAATCCTCTCGATATATGCCCAGGAGTGGTATAGCAGGATCTTCTGGAACTGAGGTGACCAGTTTTCAGAGGAACCGTCAGACTGATTTCCAGAGTGGTTGTACCAATTTGCAACCCCACCAGCAGTGGAGGAGTGTTCCTCTTTCTCCACACCCTCTCCAACTCCTGCTGTCACCTGAATTTTTAATCTTAGCCATTCTGACTGGTGTAAGGTGAAATCTCAGGGTTGTTTTGATTTGCATTTCCCTAATGACTAATGAAGTTGAGCATTTTTTAAGATGCTTCTCCGCCATCCGATGTTCTTCAGGTGAGAATTCTTTGTTTAACTCTGTACCCCATTTTTTAATAGTGTTGTTTGGTTTTCTGGAGTCTAACTTCTTGAGTTCTTTATATATATTGGATATTAGCCCTCTATCTGATGTAGGATTGGTGAAGATCTTTTCCCAATTTGTTGGTTGCCGATTTGTTCTCTTGATGGTGTCCTTTGCCATACAGAAACTTTGTAATTTTATGAGGTCCCATTTGTCAATTCTTGGTCTTAGAGTATATGCTATTGGTGTTCTGTTCAGAAACTTTCTCCCTGTACCGATGTCCTCAAGGGTCTTCCCCAGTTTCTTTTCTATTAACTTTAGAGTGTCTGGCTTTATGTGGAGGTCCTTGATCCATTTGGATTTGAGCTTAGTACAAGGAGACAAGGATGGATCAATTCGCATTCTTCTGCATGCTGACCTCCAGTTGAACCAGCACCATTTGTTGAAAAGGCTATCTTTTTTCCATTGGATGTTTTCAGCCCCTTTGTCAAGGATCAAGTGGCCATAGGTGTGTGGGTTCATTTCTGGATCTTCAATCCTGTTCCATTGATCCTCCTGCCTGTCACTTTACCAATACCATGCAGTTTTTAACACTATTGCTCTGTAGTATTGCTTGAGGTCAGGGATACTGATTCCCCCCCGAATTTCTTTTGTTGCTGAGAATAGTTTTAGCTATCCTAGGTTTTTTGTTATTCCAGATGAATTTGATAATTGCTCTTTCTAACTCTGTGAAGAATTGAGTTGGGATTTTGATTGGTATTGCATCAACCCTATTATTGAGTCTGTAGATTACTTTTGGCAAAATGGCCATTTTAACTATATTGATTCTACCGATCCATGAGCATGGGAGGTTTTCCCATTTTTTGAGGTCTTCTTCCATTTCCTTCTTCAGAGTCTTGAAGTTCTTGTCATACAGATCTTTCACATGTTTGGTAAGAGTCACCCCAAGATACTTTATACTATTTGTGGCTATTGTGAAGGGGGTCATTTCCCTAATTTCTTTCTCAGCCTCCTTATCCTTTGAGTATAGGAAGGCCACTGATTTGCTTGAGTTGATTTTATAACCTGCCACTTTGCTGAAGTTGTTTATCAGCTGTAAGAGTTCTCTAGTGGAGTTTTTGGGTCACTTAGGTAGACTATCATGTCATCTGCAAATAATGATATTCTGACTTCTTCCTTTCCAATTTGTATCCCTTTGACCTCCTTATGTTGTCGAATTGCCTGAGCTAGTATCTCAAGTACAATATTGAAAAGATAAGGAGAAAGAGGGCAGCCCTGTCTAGTCCCTGATTTTAGTGGGATTGCTTCAAGTGTCTCTCCATTTAGTTTGATGCTGGCTACCGGTTTGCTGTATATTGCTTTTACTATGTTTAGGTATGGGCCTTGAATTCCTGTTCTTTCCAAGACTTTAAGCATGAAAGGATGCTGAATTTTGTCAAATGCCTTTTCAGCATCTAATGTAATGACCATGTGCTTTTTTTCTTTGAGTTTGTTTATGTACTGGATTGCATTGATGGATTTCCATATATTGAACCAACCCTGCATTCCTGGGATAAAGCCTACTTGATCTTGGTAGATGATCGTTTTGATGTGTTCTTGGATTCGGTTGGCAAGAATTTTGTTGAGTATTTTTGCATCGATGTTCATAAGGGAAATTGGACTGAAGTTCTCTTTCTTTGTTGGATCTTTGTGTGGTTTTGGTATCAGCGTAATTGTGGCTTCATAGAAGGAATTGGGTAGTGTTTCTTCTGTTTCTATTTTGTGGAATTATTTGAAGAATATTGGTGTTAACTCTTCTTTGAAGGTCTGATAGAATTCTGCACTGAAACCATCTGGTCCTGTGCTTTTTTGGGTTGGAAGACTTTCTATGACTCCTTCAATTTCTTTAGGCATTATGAGACTGTTTAGATGATCTATTTGGTCCTGATTTAATTTTGGTATTTGGTATCTGTCAAGGAAATTGTCCATTTATTCCAGATTCTCCAGTTCTGTTGAGTACCGTCTCTTGTAGTAGGATCTGATGATTTTTCGGATTTCCTCAGTTTCCGTTGTTATATTTCCCTTTTCATTTCTAAGTTTGTTAATTTGGATACTTTCTCTGTGCCCTTTGGTCAGTCTGGCTAAGGGTTTATCTATCTTGTTGATTTTCTCAAAGAACCAGCTCCTGGTTTTGTTGATTTTTTTTATGGTTCTCTTTGTTTCTACTTGATTGATTTCAGCCCTGAGTTTGATGATTTCCTGCCTTCTACTCCTCTGGGGTGAAATAGCTTCTTTTTGTTCCAGGGTTTTCAGGTGTGTCATTAAGCTGGTAATGTGTGCTCTCTCCATTTTCTTTTTGGAGGCACTCAGGGCTATGAGTTTTCCTCTTAG